>NC_133238.1:18021290-18321839 GCF_040436345.1 Pagrus major
TCGACTGGTTAATAATCAGTCACACTGTGTTAAACTTGTGAAACTGCTCTTGTTAACGTGGCTTTGAATTCATTAATACGTGGGTTCTCAAAGTGAAAAAAGGTAGTATAATGTCACCAATAGCCAGTATTTGTAAACATTTGGCCAATTAGCACCATTAAAAATATGCAGAATTAGCTATTAGCAGTTCCTGTTTGCACTGTCGTCACCAATCTACAGTTAGCTGTCACTGGATTACTTTGATACTGAGGGAAACGTAAAAACGTGATGATTCTGAGGCAAATTCTGCTTCGCCTCATGTTGACTCACACTCTGAGTATGTTCTCAGTGTCGAGGAAGTATCCAGTGTTACCACAGTCTGTGGCGTACAGCTGGAGGCCTGTCTGGTCTTGAACCTTCATTCCTCTCACTCAGGCTTCTTTATCAAACACTTCTTATGGTTTTTAAAGACTCTATTCCATCTTATATCTTAACTGGAAAACATGCTTTTCATTATAGTATCTAATACTACAAGCGCATCCACTCTGTTGCATTAAAAAACTGACTAATTCAAAGTAACACAAACAATATTTATGGCTTCTTACCTTTTCTGCATATGTATATGATAAAGATGACCAATAGAAGCACTGCTACTACTGCTGCTAGGATTATGATCAATAATAATAGTGATATCGGTCTCCCTACAAAGAAAATGAAAGATTTCAACATATTGTAACACATGTAAGAGCACATATTCAGAATTAAGACATTAAGATGTTAAAAATGCTGTTAAAGTAGAATTGTGACTCACTAGGGGCGACAGGGTTGGAGACTGAATCACTGCCACTGTAGCTGACGGGGTTTTCCATCATACAACTGAACTCTGGCTCTATCCAATGCTAGAGAATGAAAAGATCATTTAACTTGAAGCTCATGAGCTGACACACAGGTTTGTATGTGCAACATGCTCAGACTGCCAGCAATAACACCAGGGAGAAGACAGTTATGTGAACAACTCATCAGGAAACGCTGCAGCCGTACAGGCCCTGTGGTGCTTTAAGCTTTAGCATTAGCATGCTAACATGCTCACAATGACAGTGTGAACATGCTAGTGTTTAGCAGACGTTAAGTTTACCACGTACACCATCTTAGTTTAGCTTGTTAGTTTAGCTACATTTCAACAGAATTCACCTCTTAATACTACTAGTAATACTATTGCTGAATACTTTATACTACTGCTTAATACTTTATACAACTGCTTAAACTTTATACTACTGTTTACTACTTTATACTACTCTCAACTACTAAATACTTCTGTTTGTTACTTCAAACTACTGTTCACTACTTTAGCTCCTGATCTGTCTTCTTCTCTTTCTGTTACTTACGTGGCTGTTTTGCTGGAATAACCGCGGGTCCCCGGTGCTCGTTGGTCCTGATCCTGTGGTCCTGTCTGACCCCTATTATCATCAAAATCATTATCATCATCATCATCATCATCATCATCACACATCATATTTAGACTATAGCAGTTTTGTTAGTATCATTAATAGTAAATATTTCAGTGATTATAGCTGTTATTATTATTGCAGTGGCTCCTGTAAATCTCCAGTGGAGAGACATTATACCTTCCATATATGGAGCACATTGGATGACCCAAAAATGTAGTCACTGGCATGCCAACTGAAGGTGATTGGTTCGGCGTCTGTGGTGTTGCCTTCACAGGTGAAGACACAGTATTTATTCTCAGCGTTACACCATCTGGAGACAGACGGTTTGGAGAGACGAGCTGATGGACAAAGGAACAAACAAGGAGACTCAATCAAACCATCCCATCTGTTCTCCAGACTTCACTCAGGATTCCTCCACTTACAGATAACCCGGAGCTCCTTAGTGCCCGCGACTTTGTCGTTGATCTCGGCCGTGTAGCTGCCGCTGTCATTTCTAGTCAGTCTTATGATCGTCAGCGCTCCAGTCGAAGTGTTCAGCATGCCGCGATCTACAAATATGTACAGACACAGTTTGATTTAGCTTCTGAAAAAGGATCCAGATTTCCAATGTTTATTTCAAAATATTAAGGCATATTTAATAGATTATTTGCACAGGTCAAGGTATTTAGGGGGTAAAATAAAACACAAGTCCATGCAGAAAACCCATTAAGACAATTTAATATCCTGTAAACCATTCATTTAGCACAAATCTGGGGCTAACTTAGCAAAATACCTGAAGACAAATGTCTTAAAATGACCTCCGGGCAAAATTCCCACCTTAGCAACACCTCAAAAAGTGTTTATAATCCATTAAAATCTACTGAATTTGCTATTTTTTTAAGGCATCTCTTCTAAAACCTAATATTCTGATTTTGAGTAAGATGTTTGGCAAATATCAGAAGCAAATTCAGGGTGTTTTAGAAGAATTATGGGTGATTTAAGGGATTTGATAATCACTAAAGTGTGTGAATGTACCTTTAAAATGGTGGTAGGACTTGATCTCCTCTCCGAACCACTCCATGGCGATTTCACGATCATGTTTCCACTTGATGCTGGTGATGGGACCGTCCACAGAGTCCGGTGTGAGGACGACTTTGGCTCCTACTGCCTTGTAGATCGGGTCGTCTGCAGAAAATAATGTCATGTCTCATATTTGATAAACAAAATCAAAAATCAAAATAGACTTACAGTAATATTTCTAATGCCTCATTTTTAACTTGTAATTAAGTATTTTTGCAATATGGTACTATTACTTTTTCTTCTTCTTCTACTAAGTACAATATTTACCCTTTAAAATGTAGTGGTATAAGGTAGCAGAGAATGGAAATACTTGTGTACAAATACCTCAAAGCAGAACTGTTACTTGTAATTAAGTATTTATACAGTATGGTACTATTACTTTCTAGTAACTAAAGTGATCAAATGAATGTAGTGGAGTACAAAAGTACAATATCTGCCTCTAACATGTAGAAATACTCAAGTAAAGTACAAATAGTTACATTACTTTCACTATATTACACTTCTAAGGGGGAGATACCTGTTTACAGCTGCTTTAGAGGAGGTGTGTGGAGGTGGAGGTGTAATGTTTTCTGATATAACTCAGATATGATCGATAAACATGCACAGAAGGACGTTTATATGAGGCTACAGATGTAAAATCTCACAGGTAGCAGGTTTATAAACGTGATATTATCCTCTGAATCTCACCTTTGCCGGCTGTCAGCGCAGTGAAGGACAGCAGGACGATGAACAGGTCCACCAGAACCAACGACGCCATCCTCGTTCAAATGAATGAAAACGAGCTTAAAAAGCCGCTTCAAGAAACTGTAAAGATTTATAAATGTAGAAACACTCACAGAAGAAGCGCAGAGGCTAAAAAAAAACACTTTAAAAAGTCGTAAAAGACGAGCGAAGGGAAAGTCGAGGAGAAGTTTGTCTGTGGCGAAGAGGAAGTGAGTGAACGGTGCCAACTGACTTTCATCTCTTTTATAGGGACGATGACGCAATAACTCCTACTGATGATGACAAACATAATTAATATTACGACATTTTCTTTTTGCCACTCAGACCATATACATAATGTTTAGTGAAAGCCCGCAGCAGTAGTAAACTAATAAACAAAAAAAAATATTAATTAAAAAATTGACGGTGCATGGTTGCCTGGCAACACCAGCTAAATTAGCTTAGTCATGTTTTTTGCTAGCTCCCGTACAGACTGCCGAGTGGAAAGCTTTTTATAAAATGTCGTCCGTCCAGATATATTAACTTACATGTGTTAATATTAAATACACAATGAAAGCAGCAGCTTCTGGGTGATATAAACACTGGTTTGCTCCTCACCAGCATTAATTAAAAACTGTTAAACACACTCAATACAAGAATATACTTTTACAAAATGGCGGCTGGTTATATATATATATATATATAAAAAATAACTCCTCTCACTGTACTGTTTGTATACTTTAATCTTATTTGAAGTTATCTATGGATGGATTTCTTCCATATATTCAGTTAAGTTTGTACTTGGACAGTTCTAGGCCTACAATAAACTACTCAACTGAGGAGAAATGCTTATTTTTGTACTTTTTTACATGGAGTTTGGTACGCTAGCCCAGAATTGTTAATTTAACAACTTGCATACCTGATATAATGTATGAATGAAGATATTTAGTCACCTGCACAACACCCGAGACATATTATTGACTAAACCTTTGCATGACATACTAGAGCTAGTTAGCAGTAAACACACAATCAAACAGCGTTCATCCTCAAGGGAACATGAACATCTGCAGCAAATTTAATGGCAAACAATCCAAAATCTCTTCTGAGAGAAACATCACGAAGAAGCACATCCAAACCATTATGGTGGCGCTAGGCGGAAAGTTTGGGGATCACTGAAGTAATTAAGATTCATCCTCCAGGGAACATGAACATCTGCACCAAACTTCATAGATAAAAGCCCTAATTTAACTCTGAAAATGCAGCATGTAAACACAATAACACCTAAACAACTAAGAATAATACAGGGCTTCTTAAACTGTTCAGCTGATAATAAGCTTTAATTTAGCATTTATTTAGCATAAACAAAATGAAACACAGACGCTATATTGTTCTCTTTTTAATGACCAGTCATTTATTCAGCTTTTATACAGTTTAAACACACGTTCTCAAACAAATGGATGTTAAATGTTTGAAGAAAGAATCCAGTTCACATTCTGGGTTTCACCTGCAACCTCCATTTTGACCGTCTGCAGAACAGAAGTACAGTACAGTAGGTGGTTTCACAGCTTGTCACAGTGCAAACAGACTCTAATGTAGCTGCCACAGGTGAGAAAAGGCTTCTGAGAGGCGTCCATGCTGTCTTAAAGCAATGTGTTAATATTTAATATGAGCTGTTCATGTCAGTATAAAGCATTTAAGTACATTTTTACTAAATTATTAGTTACTACAGTTCATACTGTGATTAGTGCTCGTCACAGTCTTCAACAAAGGAAATGTGCAAACAGTTTAAATGCATCTCGTACATACAGAGCTTCATAAAAACATACAAATACAGATTGGCATCACATTTCATAGGACAAATTTAATGGAACAAGATAAATAAAATAAAAGTAATGGAATTGAGAGTGTGTATAAAGATGGACGACATGAAAACTGTGAAAAAGTCTTGAAATCTGTTGTAAAAAAGTGTAAAAATTAAAAAAACTAACTCTTTATCTGCCTTTTTGAGAGAACTTATGAACAAAAAAGTACTTTTTTGCTTTTAATTATCTTTTTTGTTTAACCTATTTTCTTTCTTCACCTGTTACACGTCTGCAGATTTGTCTTCATCGTATCTAATGAGCCTAAATTCAATGTGTCATCCATCTTCATACACACACACACATACACATAATAAATAAAATGAAACACAGCTGCTTCACAAAGGTACAGCTTTACGAGGACCTCTGGTGGACAGATAAGGAACAAGCAGCAGCAGAGAGAGACTTTATAAAATAACATAACACACTGTGCCTGCAGCTGGAACAGCAAATAAAAAGATCTAAACTACATTCATGAGGACATTTGTAAATAAAAAGCTGTGCTCTTCCAACAACCAAACACCTCCCACTGATATGTAACATCAAGGTAAAAAATAAATCCTAATCTTCTTCTCTTTGGCGTGTTGGACGTTATAAAATGTTTCTTAGAAAATCTTAAAAAAGCTCCTTTCACATCTTGAATATTAAACCTCTGCAAGAGAGAAACACTCTGATCATCTGTTTTACATTTGGTTCAGGCTCTGTGTAACATTTACTTGGATTTCTTTCTGTTGCTTAAGTGACAAATACTTTTTATTTATCAAAAATAACAGCATGTGCTGCAGATATATATAAAAGATTAGCACTGAAGTTGATATGCAATGAAATATTGATACATATTTAGGTTGTAACAGCGATCGTATGTATTCTACATAAATACTTTGGCGTTGCAGGCAGCATTAGTGTGTCTCAGAGAACATTCTGCACCATTGTTTTGTTTAAAGAGGCACTTTAACTTCAGCACCTGGTGTTAAAACTCTGCAGCAGGAGGTTCAGTCCACCAAAGCTTCTATTCGAGAACCGTTTTGTACCTGAGAGCTGCTTTTAGGCAAACACAAGCCTGAAAACACGTGTAGAAAAGCAAAAAGCTACTGCGACAAACGTATCATTGATTACATCCTGTATTGATTACTGCAGCTCCTTCCTCTCCAGTGTCTCCATAAACTTTCACTGGTCCAGATCATCACCAGAAGATCTCCCTGAGTAACTGCTGCTAACTAGAGCTGCCATTAGCTAGTACGCTCAGTTAGCTGTACAGCTAGTGCATCGGACTGGGAAGGGCCGAGGCTAGCTGGTTAGCATGCTAACTTCAGTAGATATCTCAGTAACTTGATACAAAACTGCTATTTCTTCACATTCTGCTGATGGTTTTAGTAAAACTCTTACATGTTGCCCCTTTAAGGTGCTTCATAACCTCACTCTTCTGTGTCTGGACTACTTCAGAACTAAATACACCCTCTGCCATCCAACTCACTGCATCATCTGTACGCTAGTGTCACGGTGTGTGCCGTGTCAGCCTTGTAGTGTCTTGTTTAGGTTTCCCTGTTGTGTTTCCCCTCTCCTGCTCCTTCCCAGTGTGTGTGATGTATCACAGCTCGATCCTACCACATTATGACGCTGGACGGGAGCTGCAGTAAGTCATTAAACGTCATTTTAAAAAAAAAGAGGAAGGAGCTACAGGAATCAGAAAAATGAAGTCGTATGAAAAACAGCACACTGCTGCACTTTTGTCTCGTGTTGTGCTGCTGAAATGAGAACTCTACTAGTTGAAATGCGTCATCGCAGCTGGTACAAATCAGGCACAGCGGCACTGTGCTCACAAACAGGAACACCTTAAAGTAGATACTGCATACGACCAGGGGGTGGGTGGTGGTTTCCGTCTACGAGAATCGTAGTCATCAGAGTATGTTACATCGTCTTACTTCTGTTTCTTAACTTCACACAACCTTTACTGACCAACAAGTTCAAGCTACGTTAACAAACCAAAACAGTGATGTTGCCAACTAGACAGGTTTCCTGATTGGCTCTCCCTTCGTCTCCAACATGGCAGACGAGGACCCTGAGCTAATAAAAGACTGCGTTTTAAATGAATAAATTCACAGGCTTTTCCAAGTTGCGATTAAGTAGATCATGATATCATGTTTTGGCCAGATGGCCTTCCCCTACATGAGCCCAAAAAGGTTCTTTAGTTCAGTGATTCTCAACCTTTTTGAGTCACGACCAATCACCAACGCTGTAGTGAATACAGACAAACACATTATGGCTGTTTAGTGCCGAACAAAGGAATGAAAATCCTTCATAAACATTCCTCCGTAGTACCTTCACTTGAAAATGTAACTAAAAAGGAACGATCATAAACACTGCAGCTCACAGCAGCTACAGAGAGATGAAACCCTTCAGACTTCACACTGACCTACACAGAATCTGTTATTTGATAATAACCACAGCTTTGGCGAAAAGGAGCCGACGGTACGCCTGTTTGGTCTTTGTCTTGCTGTTCGTCCTCTGGCGGCTCCACCTGACCGTTTGACTTCACAGCTGAGTTCTCTGTCAAATGATAAAAGATTTGTCACATTCACGACTCATGGTGTCGGCCATCTTTCCCACTGGTCTCTGAAGACAGACTTCTTCTGCTTCTTGCCTTTTTCTAACTAAACATTGAGGCTTTTACTTGTGTTTTTGGAGGATAAACATGTAGAGAGCTTAAACATACATGACTTTTGAACAGACGTGAATGCACAAACAACTCGAGGTCCATAATTCTTACGGGAACCTCCTTCAGAGTCAGACAGCGTGTTTAGCTAACATTTGTAACATCTTACAAAACCTGCATCTTCCAGTAACATCAAACTTAAAGGTTTCGAGTTAATCTTATCTTAGTTATTCTTTCAAATTTCTTCAAGGCTTTCTTCAATGTTCCTCACCTGTTTCCTCGCTGGCAGCAGCTGTCAAGTCCTGGCTGGATGTTTCAGAAATCACTGACAGCCTCTCTGTTAAATGAGACAGAGAAGGAAAATTCGTCATCCTCGTGGTCAAAATGGTGGAGAAAACAAACATGGCTGTCACGGTTCTGGCCGTCAGTCCTGTTCGGTACGATAAGGTTTTACTCACTAGTCTTATCTCCGGTATACAAGGCCTCGGGACGTGTCGAGTCCTGTGTGGATGTTTCTTCAGCCTCAGACATCGATGGAATCACTAAATGTTAAGAACAAGTCTGTAACGATCAATCAGTGATTTAATTATCATTCAGATCATGTTAAATAATGTTTTACTCACCCGGTACATGGTTGGTATGTACGGACACAACGGTTGTCGGGTTCTGGGGAGGAGCTCTGAAGCCATTTTGAAGCAACGCTGATGTCTCTGTGATGTTTACTGCTGTTAAAGCAATTCACAAAGAAACTCGTTGTTTACAACCAGAATCGTAAAAATGATTTAAATTGATTTGACAAGACGCTACTGAGACTGAAACTTCACCTGACCTTCCATCAGCATGGAGGGAGGAGATAGAGTCAACTGTCACTCACAAGTTGCAGATACATTTAAGACTCAGAGCTCATGCATCATGTTTGCTGGATTAATAAAACATGTTAAAGACTAAAACAAGAGGAAGTTTTATCATGTTGGAAGCTTGTGAAACTGCCAGCGGTGGAGGAAGTACTCACATCCTTTACTGAAGCACTGAGCGTCAACATGGAGCCAGTTCTGAGTAATTTATGGTGGTTTCCAAGATAAACATGAGGGATTGTGAATGAAGTTCTGCTACACACATTTATTGTGTGTTTAAGCTTGTGGACTTTCAGGTCCTCAAACAACTGAATACTGCTTTAGTGTAAGAAGTCACAAGCCAAAAAAGGTTGGGAAACATCTTCTATTATGAGATTATCATACGTTTGTAATGTAAAATCTTGATTTGTATCAAGTAACTGGTGGTTTTAAAGTATAAAAAAGGAAGAAAATGGAAGTTTTTTGTGTCTTTCCTTCCCTTCAGTGTTTTAAAGGTTCTTGTGCATATAAAAGATTTTGAAAGTTGAAAAGGTCAAAGTCTGCACCAACAGAAGCTCCTCTCTCCCACAGAAAACACTGCTCCTTAAACGCCTCATCAGTAGTCCCGCTTTTACTTCCGTGACTTTGTGACATCACACTACGTCACCATGTCACACATTTGCATAGCAACTAGCTTGGCACGTAAGAATAGATTTAGCACAGCTGCTCTGTCGTTGTTGTTGTTGTTAGCGGTGCTGGCTCAGGTGTGTGTGAGCTGACCAATCAGAGCAGACTTCCGGCCTTAAAGAGACAGGAGCTTTAAAACAAGTGAAGCTATTCTAGTAGTGTTATGAACCTGAAAATGAGCATAATAATGTACACGACTGGAAATGGGTTTTTTTTAAACGTTTTGGTTATTATAACATTACTCACCAGTCTCATCGCTGGTATCTGAGGCCACAGGAGGTGTTGAGTCCGGGGTGGATGTTTCTTGCACCTCTGCAATCATTGATAAAATCAGATTTTCTGTTTCAGTCCGACTCCCACACTTTTTTTAATCCTTAAATAACATTTTACTCACCAGTTACATTGTTGGTATCTCCAGTCACGTCATGGGAATTTATTCCTCGGACATTTTCAAGCATCACTTCCTCTGTCAAATGATAAAATAAGTTTAACAATGTCGCTAAAACCATGTTTTGGCTTTTTATTGTCCTTTAAATGCAATTTCTTTGTAATTTTCAACTATTTATTTGCTTATTTGAGGCTGAATACATTTAAAACATGTTAGAAATTCTGATAATAAATATTTAAAAATGCTGGATGCAAGCATGTTTGACATGGTATGAACACAGAAATTGATATTATTAATATGTATATTATTAAAAACAAATAAGTGAATTACAGTGGATTTATTTTCTTACCTTGTGCCGTCCCTTTAGTGCATTTTCCTGTTTTAAAGATGAACACATGTATGTTGTAACTTAATGAAATCAACAATTAATTACCATGTTATGTTTTGAATCAGGAAGCTATCGTTGTTTCAACACTGAGAGTTTCATCATCGAGGAAACCCGGGGGAAACCGGGGGGAAACCCACGCTCAAGAGCTGACAGGAAAGTTCGAGTCACATTGTGTTAAACTTGTGAAATTGCTCTTGTTAACATGGCTTTGAATTAATTAATACGTGGGTTCTCAAAGTGAAAAAAGGTAGTATAATGTCACCAATAGCAAGTATTTGTACACATCTGGCCAATTAGCACCATTAAAAATATGCCGAATTAGCTATTAGCAGTTCCTGTTTGCACTGTCAATCTACAGTTAGCTGCCACTGGATTACTTTGATACTGAGGGAAACGTAAAAACGTGATGATTCTGAGGCAAATTCTGCTTCGCCTCATGTTGACTCACACTCTGAGTATGTTCTCAGTGTTGAGGAAGTATCAAGTGTTACCACAGTCTGTGACGTACAGCTGGAGGCCTGTCTGGTCTTGAACCTTCATTCCTCTCACTCAGGCTTCTTTATCAAACACTTCTTATGGTTTTTAAAGACTCTATTCCATCTTATATCTTAACTGGAAAACATGCTTTTCATTATAATATCTAATACTACAAGCGCATCCACTCTGTTGCATTAAAAAACTGCAAGTAATGTAATTCAAAGTAACACAAACAATATTTATGGCTTCTTACCTTTTCTGCATTTCCATATGACCAACACAACCACTGCTACTATTACTGCTACTCCTGCTACTGCGATTATGATCGCAAGTATGGTTGTCGAGCCCCCTACAAAAAAAAATGAAAGATTTCAACATATTGTAACACATCTAAGAGCACATATTCAGAATTAAGACATTAAGATGTTAAAAATGCTGTTAAAGTAGAATTGTGACTCACTAGGGGCGACAGGGTTGGAGACTGAATCACTGCGACTGTCGCTGACGGGGTTTTTCATTTCACAACTGAACTGTGGCTCCCTCCAATACTAGAGAATGAAAAGATCATTTAACTTGAAGCTCATGAGCTGACACACACGTTTGTATGTGCAACATGCTCAGACTGCCAGCAATAACACCAGGGAGAAGACAGTTATGTGAACAACTCATCAGGAAACGGCGATTTGAAATGATTTCAGTGGTGCTGAAGGATTAAAACCCAGGATGTGTCTCACTATACACACTGTAGCCCGACATTTAATGTGTCTGCAAGTTTGATACTTGAATTATCTTGTTGCAGAGCACAGAATAGTGAATCTACTGCGTTTCCACTGCTGGACGTTTTCCAGGAAAGCCAGGAACCAAAACAACACAGGCCGCAGCCGTACAGGCTCTGTGGTGCTTAAGCTTTAGCATTAGCATGCTAACATGCTTTACCATCTGAACCATCTGAGTTTAGCGTGTTAGCGTGCTAACATTTGAACAGAATTCACTTCTTCACTACTTTATACTACTGTTTACTATTTTATTCTACTGTTCACTACTTTAGCTCCTGATCTGTCTTCTTCTCTTTCTGTTACTTACGTCGCTGTTTTGCTGGTCCCCGGTGCTCGTTGGTCCTGATCCTGTGGTCCCGTCTGACCCCTGTTATCATCAACATCATTATTATCATCATCATCATCATCATCATCATCACACATCATATTTAGACTATAGTCGTTTTGTTAGTATTATTAATAGTAAATATTTCAGTGATTATAGCTGTTATTATTATTGCAGTGGCTCCTGTAAATCTCCAGTGGAGAGACATTATACCTTGGATATATTGAGCACATTGGATGACCCAACAATGTAGTCACTGGCAGACCAGCTGAAGGTGATTGGTTCGGCGTCTGTGGTGTTGCCTTCACAGGTGAAGACACAGTATTTATTCTCAGCGTCACACTGTGTCGAGACAGACGGTTTGGAGACACGAGCTGATGGACAAAGGAACAAACACGGAGACTCAATCAAACCATCCCATCTGTTCTCCAGCGTTCACTCAGGATTCCTCCACTTACAGATAACCCGGAGCTCCTTCGTGCCCGTGACTTTGTCGTTGATCTCTTCCGTGTAGCTGCCGCTGTCGTTTCGAATCAGCTCTGTGATCGTCAGCGCTCCAGTCGAAGTGTTCAGCATGCCGCGATCTACAAATATGTACAGACACAGTTTGATTTAGCTTCTGAAAAAGGATTAGGATATTTAGGGGTTGCATTTATGGCATTTTTTATTTTACCTTACCTTGGCCACTTAAATCTCAGGTGAAAGTGTGTGAATGTACCTTTAAAATGGCGGTAGGACTCGATCTCGTCTCCGAACCACTCCATGGCGATGTCATAATTATGTTTCCACATGATGCTGGTGATGGGACCGTCCACAGAGTCCGGTGTGAGGACGACCTCGTCTCCTACTGCTTTGTAGATCGGTTCGTCTGGAAATGTTATAGTTCGTTCTGAGTTATTATTATTATTGTTATTATTATTGTTATTAAACATTCTGTCCTAAGTGTAAAATCAGCAAAAGCAGAAAGTACTCGTAGCATCAGAAGGAGTACTCTTTACATATTTGTACTTGTTACACTGCATTAAATTGATTGTAAATCACAGTAATTGATTCATATGGAAGAATTATATTGTTGACATGAATATGTATTTATTTAGCCCATCATATGATGTGTGTGTATGTAAGGAAGTAAGTAACTAAGTACATTACAAGCTAATTCATACTCAGTGTAGTTACAGTAAGTAATATAGCCATAGCAGAACTTTTACTTGTAATTAAGTAGATCGATAGATAGATCTAGTAGTAGGAGTATTTATACAGCATGGTACTATTACTTATACGTCTTCTAGTAACTAGTAACTAAAGTTATCAAATGAACGTAAAAGTACAATAGTTGCCTCCAAAATGTAGTGGAGTGGAAGTATAAAGTAGCAGAAAATGTAAATACTCAAGTACAAGTACCTCAAAAGTGTACTCAACTGCTGTACTTGAGTAAATGTACTTAGTTACATTCCATCACTGTAAGCAGATTTTGTAGATAATAATAATACTTAACATACATGAAAATAGCCAGTGGTAAGAATGATCAAGAAAATCAGTTATAGTAAAAGTAATAGTACCAGAAAGTATGGTACTATTACTATTACTTCTTCTAGTAACGAGTAACTAAAGTGATCAAATGAATGTAGCACAAATAGTTACATTACTTTCACTATATTACACTTCTAAGGGGGAGATGTCTGTTGAAATCCTGTTTACAGCTGCTGTAGAGGAGGTGTGTGGAGGTGGAGGTGTCATGTTTTCTGATATAACTCAGATATGATCGATATATTGATCAATACAATCACCACACACGCACCTGTGGGCGCGGCGCTACACGCTTCAATAAACATGCACAGAAGGACGTTTATATGAGGCTCCAGATGTAAAATCTCTCAGGTAGCAGGTTTATAAACGTGATATTATCCTCTGAATCTCACCTTTGCCGGCTGTCAGCGCAGTGAAGGACAGCAGGACGATGAACAGGTCCACCAGAACCAACGACGCCATCCTCGTTCAAATGAATGAAAACGAGCTTAAAAAGCCGCTTCAAGAAACTGTAAAGATTTATAAATGTAGAAACACTCACAGAAGAAGCGCAGAGGCTTAAAAAAAAACACTTTAAAAAGTCGTAAAAGACGAGCGAAGGGAAAGTTAGAGAGAGTTGGAGCGAAGTTCGTCCTGGCTGGAAAGAGGAAGTAAGTGAACGGTTTCAACTTCATAACTCTTTTATAGGGACGATGACGCAGTGTCCATTTCCTCAAACAAACATAATTAATATTACTACATTTTCTTTTTGCCACTCAGACCATATACATAATGTTTAGTGAAAGCCTGCAGCAGTAGTAAACTAATAAAGAAAAAAATATTAATAAAAAAATTGAAGGTGCATGGTTGCCTGGCAACCTGCTAGCTAACACCAACCCCTGAGCCAAATTAGCTTAGTCATGTTTTTTGCTAGCTCCCGTACAGACTGCCGAGTGGAAAGCTTTTTATAAAATGTCGTCCGTCCACATATATTAACTTACATGTGTTAATATTAAATACACAATGAAAGCAGCAGCTTCTGGTTGATATAAATACTGGTTTGCTCCTCACCAGCATTAATTAAAAACTGTTAAACACACTCAATACAAGAATATACTTTTACAAAATGGCGGCTGGTTATTCCTTTCCCAAAAATATCTAAAAAATAACTCCTCTCACTGTATTGTTTTCAAACTTTAATCTTATTTAAAGTTATCTATGGATGTATTCTTCCATATATTCAGTATAATACAGTTTCACTGGGAGTTAAGTTTGTACATGGAAATTTAAAAAACAGTCAGTTACAGTACTAGGCCTACAATATACTGTACTCA
This sequence comes from Pagrus major, assembly GCF_040436345.1. Taxonomy (NCBI): domain Eukaryota; kingdom Metazoa; phylum Chordata; class Actinopteri; order Spariformes; family Sparidae; genus Pagrus; species Pagrus major. The sequence continues at coordinate 18,035,705 of NC_133238.1, forward strand.
TCTGAGCAGAAAAGCTTATTTTTGTACTTTTTTAAATGGAGTTTGGTACGCTAGCCCAGAATTGTTAATTTAACAACAATTTAGCATAGCCTCTTCAACATGGCAGCACTGGTGTGCCTAACAATTTCATTTAGCTGCACCAGCATAAAAAAATTAGGTGCACTCAATAATACATTTTAATTTAATTTCTGAACACATTATGTTCATGTTTGTAAACAGGAATAAAAGGTGCAAATACATGTTTTTCTTCATTTAAATCACAGCACATGCAACAAGAAATGGCATTAACCCAACTTAAAAAAAAAAATTAAGCTGCTAAATTTCAGGTGCAGCAGTACAAAAAATAAATAAAAGTGTTGGTGCATGTGTGACCAAAACAGTCGCATAATAAACTATTAACTGAATCCTCACACATTATTCACAGGGCTCCAGACTAACTTTTTTGTTTGGGTGCACCAGCACATCATTTAGCTACACCCAATAACACATCATGTAAATGATTGTTAACAGGAATAAAAGGTGCAGATACATGTTTTTCTTCATTTAAATCACAGCACAAGCAACAAGAAATGGCGATAGCCTAATTTCAGGCGCACTAGTGCAACCGATAGAAATGTTTAGTCGCACACTTGACAGATTTTTAGATGCACGTGTGACCAAATTAGTCGCACCCTGGGACCCTGATTCACTATCAATCGACTCACAAACCTTTGAAGCACACAAATGTGTCCTCATATTGTAGAGTCCATGTATAGATTTGAAGATTTTAACTCCCAAATATGGAAGAAACAATTTATATCTGTCAATTTGGTGCATTTCCAACAGCTTTATCAGCCTCAGAAGGGCACGACTGGGATAAAACTTAGCTCCACATGTTTTATTCCAATAGACTAACATTCCCATAATACATAAAAACAAGAACCAAGCATTACTCCACCAATAAATCTTAATAATTTTATTGTCTTTGTTCTCATGATTTTACAAATATGATACTTCTGCAATTCAACTTTAACTGTGCAACACAATGGCATTATGGACTGTTAAACTTGACATCCTGAGGGACGTCTGTGACTCCAGGGAGCTGTGAATCCTGCAGACCAAAAGGCCTCATCTCATTTATTTTTTTTTTAGTGTCGTCCGATGAGTGTATGAAACAAGAGTCGCAGATATTGAGTGTTACATCCGGCCTGTTGGGTTTCTTTGTCCGCAGGATTCACTAGCAGCTTACACATTTTTTTTTTTCCACCACTGACGTAACGACGGCTACTGTCCCTCCTCCCCCACAGGTCAGAGAGCGACTCCTCAGATGCGGGCTTGGATTAAGTTGTACAGTCTCTTTGGATGAGGCTGGTGGTACCTGGTCAGAGCTGCAGGGCTTGCTTGTCTTTTTAAGAATGGGTGATCTCGCCACGAAGGTTTTTTGGGACACCAGCACAGATAAGAACAATGGCATGCAAGACTCACATACAGACCCACTTGTTATTATTTCTTTTTTTTTTTTTTTAATAGAAAATAAAGATTCTGACATAAGTACAAGCACTGAGCCCTCGCAAACACCCAACAGCCAAGCGTATTGGAAACTTTACGGAGGACGAACGACGCCTAAACTGACGGCGTTGAGAAGTATCGGGGGGCTTGCGACGGTTAGAACCATTTCAACACAACAGCTGGTTTCTTTTCATAATCAATAAGTCCTGTTTCAAGGACGTAATACATCTCACATTTATATTATTTCTTCTTCTACACCTTTTTACTACAAATGTATGTGCTTTTGAGTTAAAACAATTTGAGAAAACAAAAAAAAAAAAAAAGAAAAAGAAAGATTTGTAGTTCAACGACACTCCACCCCACTCTGGCCAATTTATTGCAAATGAAGTGATAACCTCTGAACAGCAACACACACTTCAATATGGCACAAGCATCTCAGAAATGACCCTAAATGCATCGTCGTCGTCGTCGTCATGGGTGAATATCAAAAACCAAACCACACCATATCTAAAAATATTAAGACATTAATCATCAGTAGAGCAGAAAAGAATTTTTTTTTTTTTAAATCCTCGTCGAAACATGCAGTCTGCCGCTCTGCAAGCAAGAAAACTCGATTCTGGACCCCTTGGTTAAAACGCCAAAAAATAAAAAAAGTGTCTTGGTCTCAAATGCATACGAACACTGCAAATGATTAGCCTCGCCAGTCGAGCTTATATACTTCTATTATGCATGACAGGAGCTGCAGAGTAAGACTTCAAAATCCAGGTCATTGTGCGGTTCGAGGATCTCGCTCTTTTATTTCGAGGGCTGGATGATTCCTTCTCCTGAAACACGGCCGCGAAAGTGAAGCACGTAGTGATTAAACTTGCCCCGTTGAGTTAGCGTGGTGCGAAAGAAAAAAATAAGCAAAAAAAAAAAAAAAAGAACGAGTTAAAGCACACTCTCTGACGTCTTTCTGACCCACTGTATCTAGCTTCGTGTGTCACCTTTAAGACATTTGATGTGCTTTTCTAAGTGAAGTCAGCTTTGGCACACTCCCTGCTGAGGTACCTAACCAAATACTTTGTCAAGTACGGAAACTACTGTTTGTTTTCCCCACCGAGGATATCGTTGTTGCATTATACGTTTTATATATAGAGGAGTATTTGTCTCTAAAATGTCTCTGGAGTGTTAAGGAGAAAATCTACACGTGAAGGCGTTCTCCTCCAGCCCTTTCTCCAAGGCCGCCCTTCTCAGCAGCCTCGTCTACCTTCCCACCATTTTATCCCACTACAAAATCCAAATAAATATCGTTTAAAATAAGGGCAAATTGGTAAAACAAACAGAAAAAAAAATGAAGCAAAATCAATGTAGTGGCCTCATAATGTAACACAAAACTCTCAGAATACAATAAATCCATCACCGTCCAGTCCTCCGCAGTCAAAGAAAGAATCAAAGAAAGAAATATTACAGGGAAGGATATATCTAGAGTAGTGGTTGTTTTACAATGTCGAGAGAGTGACTGGGCTTCAGTTCGTCATGTAGCAACTTCTTTAAAAACTTTCCTCTCTTCGCCCGGAGGTGATCATGCTCTGTTCTGATCAAAGTCTTTGACCTTTAACCCATGGCTCCCCTCCCTCCCCATCTCCCTTCCCCATCAAACATCACACGCTCCTCCCGCCTCCTCTTCCTCATCCTCCGCTCAGAAAGGGGGGGATTGTTCAGTCGGCGTAGTGCATGATGGACTCGACGTAGTTGCCCGGGAAGAGGCCCGTGGTGCCGTTCATCACGCCCTCGTACCAGCCGTCGTCGTTCTTCTTGATCACGTAGATGATGGCGCCCTCCTGGAACGAGAGCTCGTCCTCCTTGTCTCGGGCGTAGTCGTAGATGGCCACCACTGCGGGAAAGTAGAAGAAGTGTAACTCATACTGTGCAACAAACTTAGTTTTAAAAGATATTAAAAAGACACTGACCAGCTGTCTGTTATTGAAACAGCAGCTGACGTTATTTTGAGAGAAAGGTGGGGACTCTTTCATATCAAGAACATCCTTGTTTTTATGTGTCGCTGCGGTCGCACTAATCAGAGTTTTGTGTTTGATGATCGACCACACAAGAGCATCATGAAGTAACAAAGAGCCGGAGGAGACTTGGAGGTTTAAAAGACGATGCTGGGAAAATCGTTGTTGTGCCTTCGTATTCGAGACACGTATCGTACCTTCTGCAATCTGAAAGAATAAACAACTTTGTGGATTTTCTGCCTCTTGAGCGAGCAGCGGCGACTCACCTTTCTCCAGGTAGGTACGTGGAGCCCAGGGCGGGTCCTCCTCGGCGTAGGGATCACTATACTCCACCACCGCCGACTCCTCTTCATCCTCGTCGTCCTCGTAGTCCTCCGGCGGAGGAGGAGGAGGTGTAGGCTCCTCGAACACCGGCTCCTCGGCAGGTGGAGGTGGGGGTGGCACGTCTGAGACTACAAATAGTTTTCAGGCAGACGGGAAGAAAACGAGGAGCAATTAGAGGCTGAGAAAGACGACTGAAGCAGTCAGAGACACAGACGACTGACTGGTATCTCATGCAGTGGAGGAAAGAACAGAAACAGTTCATGCTGGATGCTTTTAGACATTAAACATTTAGATCCTCAGAACTGTGTTTTATTCATCATTATAACCACAGAACTTTACTGAAACTGAACTGGAAGAACAGAACGTCCAAATAAAGAGCGGTGAGTCATGACAGGAACAAAATGTCCACACACCACATGCATTTAAAGGAAACACAGAAACACGATCGTGCTCAGGAACAAAGACTCAAACATGCTTCATTTTCACTCGTTTAACTCCAGTGAGAAAATATTCCAACGAAAGAGGACGAACACAATCTGTTGGGGAGAGGACTTCAACGAATGGCGGTCATGCAGGAGGGGGAGCGAGGGTCTAAAAGCCACTTACTAGTCTCCTGAACTCGGGCCACAAAGCCCATCAGAGGCAGCTGAGGAGTGATCTGCATGGAGGGGGGAGGGGGCGCGAGCGGGCCGGCTATATCACCAAACAGTATCAATACACAGAGATGGAGGAGGGCGGACATAAGAACAGCAAAGACACGAGAGAATGAGGTTAGAATAAAAAGGTAGAGCACAGTAGAGAGTTTAAATGCAACAGTTACAGCATGAAAACAATGATTTTAGCAAAGCACAGACCTGAGAAACTCATAATTATTCATTTTTCTTCCCACCTGTGGTCTACAGGAAGCACAACGTGAGATAAAATATGTAGGACAGGAGCCGCTGTGGCAGAGAGTCGGTCCTAGAAACTATTCGTATAATCAGTTAATCATAAAATAGTCGAAATATTTACTCATTAATTGTTTTGCCTGACCAACGGTCTAAAACCTGCTTGCTCCAATGAAGATATTAATTCAAAATGTATTTATTTTCAAACTAGGCTAAATATAATGATGCCTGTATGTCTTCAGGGGTCTGATCTTGTTCACAGGTATTAAATTAGCTGTCAGCGGTCCAAAAACTGATACCACCAAGTATAGTAATCATAAAAATACCAGTAAAATAACAACAAATGCAGGAAATAGTCTTTTTAAAATGAAAACATGATAACGGGCTGTCCTGAATACCATTTTTACAGGCTTCGAAGCCTCGGGGAGAATTATTAGGGAATATTCAGAGCTTCAACAGGGTGGACGAGATTACTTTTGGTGCAGGCGACGCAACGTGGCCTTCACCAACAAAACAAACTTACAAAAAAACCCAAAACAAACAAAGAACAACCCAAAATGAAGCATTCGAATACTGATTTAGACATCAATTACCATGGCAACGGTAGAAGCCTTCAAGCTTCAACGCCTACTTCTTCAAAAGTTGTATTAAAAACCACTATCAGGCTGAGGCAACTACACAACTGGCAGAAAATAAACCTAAAATTTGGGCAGAGCTTCGTTAATGTGAATATTTACTATTTTCTTCGTCTTTAACGAGAGTTACATCTTTGAATATCTTTGTGTTTTTGACTTCTGGTCAGACAAAACAAGAAATTTAAAACATGTCAACTTGACATCTGGGAAATTTTACAAACCACAGACTGATTAGCTGCAACCTTAACTTACTTTACATTTTATTGGTTACTCTGCCAAACAAAGCGCTCAGAACATTGAACAAACAGGTGCTGCGTCAGTTTTAATAGACACAAATGTGACAGAAATGAACTAAAGGGCAAAGATAATGTCTGTCTGGCGCTATAAAAAGACAGTAAGTGGAGGACAAAGATTGCAAAGAGCAGTGAAGACAGACGGAGAGCTGCTGAAGAAGTGAAGACAGTTGAGTTGATGTGAAATGACGGAGCAGAACCACACAGGAGGTCTTTTCATAAAAGATGCAGATGCACAACAGAGTCAGAACTCTGGAGTCTGGAGGCTGAGGGAGAAGAAGCTGGACTCTCTTCTGATCAGATTCATTCATTCTTTTAAATCAAGAAAGTTATTTTGAAGGACACGTCTGGTGAAATATTCACCACAGCTCCTGTAAGCGGTACCTTGGTTCTGGGCGAAGTGCGGCCCACCGTTGAGCTGGGTCTGGTTGTGGGGCATGCTGGGCTGACCGGTGACGGACGAGGGTCGGCGGTACGGCAGCGAGCCTCCCACCTGCTGGGGTTGGGGCGGCTGCGCCGGGCGGTTCATGCTGTAGAACTGAGCAGCACCTGAGAGGAAACACCAGGGGGCAGCAGAGAGCCATTTAACAAGAGTGGAGAGGAGGAGGAGGAGGAGAGGCTCCTGAACAGTGAGGTCACTTTAATTCAGCTTCTTTCTGTTATATCTTTAAATTTAATGCTACATTCAACTTCAATTTGGTACAACATGTCATATTTTACAGAAATAATCCTGCAGGCTGTCATGTAAAGAACAAAAAGTGCAGGAAACCAACGTTTTTAGATTCCTTAATTCATCGTCTACTTCCACTTTACTAACCAAATCTGATTTTTTAAAGAGAAATGAGTGGAAGGGGAGAATAACTTTAAAATCTCCATAATTCATCAATATCAACATTTGGCTAATAGCGTCCATTTTCCCCTGAGAACAGCAGCAGTACACATTAACTGATGATTACAAAATATCCAGCCACAGAAAGTCACTCGCACACAAAAACGAAGAAGTACACATGACTGTGCAAGCATTTCACCACACAGCTCATGCATTAAACATCAGAACATCGTCGCCGTCAACACGGACACAGGCAGCTGATGAGAAGCTGTGAGGGATGAAGAGAGGACGATCCAGCAGAAAATGGAAAAGTCTGAGGTGGATGGCAGAAGAGCTGCACACTATCCAGACAGTCTGGTGAATATTGTGAAGTGGAAAGCTCCACAATGACATTTAAAAGTGAATGTATTTTATTTAGCACAAGACTGGATAGAAAGACTTAATTTGAATACTGAATATTGGATATTGTATTTTTCGGATTAAGTGTGCAGCCCCCTTGAGAGATGGACACTGACCTGCTTTTCCTGGTTTCATATTTTTGTATTTTAGAAAGAAGCAATAACCTTTAGTCTCAGCAGTCCGCGTACTTGTTGCTCTCGCTACGGCAATATCAGCTGCTACGATTAGACAAAACGAGGCTGATAAAACGAGCAGTCAGGCTGAAATTCAACCATGATGTTCTGTCAGGAGATGCAACGACTTAAACCAGCGGTAACTAAGGAAAAGTGTTATTTGCTAAGCTATAAAAATATAATTTATACGTCTGTTTTGTTTCATACTTTTGTTAAATGTTCCATGTTTTATCAGCTTTGTCAAACTCTGTTTTTAAAAGATTATTATTATTACTATTAAAGATTTCTACTTATTTGGATTAAATGTGCTGTAAAGTCAAGTTGAAATCACAGGTATCCAATTAATTGAAGATTCTGACACATTTTTACTTCCTTGACACTAATAATACAGATCTTGAAGATGGATTATAGAGAGAAACCTTGTGATTTCTGAGTCAGCAGGCTGAGCCACATGACGACATGCTGGTGGATGAACACGTCAGGGTCTGTCAAGCAGGAGGTTGCAGGATGGAGGGTGTGCAGAGGAGCGGGTGAGCTTCACCCACCGGGTTACACTCACCTTGTGCAGGGTTGCCGTAAGGAGCTGTGCCAGTGGGGGCCGCAGAGGCAGGGAGCTGGGGAGGGGGCGGGGGTACAGGCGGGATCTCTACAGGGGGATTGGGGGCCTGTGGGGGGCCGTCTAGGGCGGAGTTGGGGGCTCCGGGGGTGGTGGCGGTGTTGGGGGAAGGTTTAGCTGGGTTGGATGGGACGGGGGCTGAAACGGAGGTGTCGAAGGCGAGGATTGAAGAGGTGAAAGAAGATAAGGAAGGAGAGAAAAGGTAAGTGAGGGAGGGTCAAGACAAGAGAGTGAGAAGGGAGGAGAGGAGTCCAGTAGATCCAGAGTTCCTACACTTCATCACTTAATCTAAATTTTAAAAAAGCATGTAGGAATCCCGGATACTAAACAAAGATTAGTCAAGTTAGTTTCGGGCACACACACAGATATCCTGCAGTCAGCTGCTCGGAGAGGAAACAGGAAGCGGACGTTACCTGGGAAGGCGGTGGGCGGGGCTGGAGTCGGCACGGCGATGGGCACGCCCACGCTGCCACTGCCGCTGTTCTCTCGGCTGCTGCTGCGACTGCTGCTGGGGTGGCTGCCTCCGCTGCTCCCACTGCTGGTGGTGGAGTAGGGCAGCAAACACGTCAGACCACAAACACTCACACACACTCGCTCACACCGTCGTGCACTCACACTCTGACTAGATCCTGATGCGCTAATTGTTTTTCAGTCAAAGTAAAATGTCTACGTGTAGCCGTTTTCGACCAAAAACTTCCAGGAACTTTGGGAGCCACAGGAACAAAAGTCAGGAACATAAGAGGATGTTTTCATGTATTTTTTCATCTGCTATACATCTTTCAACCTCAAATAGTAAAATGTATCAATGAGGGTAATGAAAGTTATTATCTGCACTCAGCACATGTTTATCAGACCTGTATGACTAACAGCTGAAGAAGTCAGAAGCCATCATATCTGACCCTTCCTGCCTGGGTGGTTTTCTATCTCGCATGTCTCACCCTGTGTTGTTCCCGTTTTGTTTAGTGCTACTGCGGCAGAACAAATCGCCCCTCAGGGACGAATAAAGGTCTTGAACCGGAGTTTGAACTTGTGTTTGATCGATCGGATGTCCTGCGAACTCCGCTCGGGTACTTACGAGGAAGGGGAACTTCTTTTTTTGCACAAGGACGTTTGTCAGAGGAGGTTAATTCGAGGTGGGGTCAAACTTAAAAATTAGAAAGCATATTTCTAACCTTGAAAACATAACTGTATAAACTTTCAAGTTACAGGAATCACTGGATGCCCAATTCTGACACTGAAAAGGTGAGAGTAGGGAGGGGTTCAGCAGCATTTTGACTGGACCATACCGACGTGTTTATTCAAACAGTTGAGGTCTTGAGTTCCTGAAATGGTTCCCGAGCTCCTTGGAAAAGTTCCCGTGGTTGAAACAGACTAATACACAGATGATTTACGGAATAAAACTCCTTACATTGTTCATCTTTCTTATCCTGTCTTGTATTTCAGTTTCAACACGTGCAACCAGCCTATAATAACACAGTCTTACTCAGTCTTCTGGCTTCACAGTAGCTCAGATTGTTAATGCGGCACCCTCAAGAGCATCGATGTGTTAGCGTGAGCCGTTATGCCTTTGAAATGACTTATGTCACAGTGATAAAAAAAGCAGCTGGAAAGCCTTGCCGAGGACACATGACACAGGTGATGCAGCAGCGACACAAAGACAAAAGACAAAGATATGACACGCTCTTTAAAAAAAAGCGGGAAGCGTCAGGACACATGGGGCGAACGTTTTGTACGACAGAAGAGAGCCCATGGCTGAGAGATGAAGAAAATGAGCTGTGGATGGAGCGGTGCAGATAAAGACTCGTGCTGAGAGGAGAGTCGTGGGGAAAGTTATCTCGTCTATTTCCGGACCAGAAATAGTAAAAAACATTTGGCCGACAGATGGGGCGCAGTGACGAAACTTTCCATGTTGTTTTCCCCCAGAACCCCTCCATGCTTTTTACTTCTGTCGTGGCAGACAGGGGAGTCTATGAATATCTCTGCGTGTTTGTGATGAAAGGGGCTTGTCTTGGGAGATGAGCTGACATTGGGTTGACAGGACTGTGGGGGCGACGCTGCCTATTAAATGACTATTACCATAGGAACCTGCGTCTAGCCGTGCTAAATGCGGCTCAGTCTCTACCTCGTCCTCGTTTCTTTGCTCTCATCTGAGCAGCGAGGAGAGCAAACAGGTGAGGGATTTCCAAATGAAATATCAACCGGGGGCTTCCCCTGGGAGCTGTTGCACAATGTCGGTCAAAATTGTGACTTAAGGTGGAATAAAAGAAGAAGGGAGCAGAAGTGATTAAACTTTCCACGAGGAGTCATTTCAGAGAAGAAGAAGAAGGAGGAGGAGGAGGCATGTTCAAGAGCTGGCTCGCTCTGTAGGTGTAGAGGAGGAGGAGAAAAGTGGGGAGGAGGCAGAAAAACGTGTTTGAGAAGTGTACAGAGGCATGCTGGGAAGGGGGAGGGGGGTACCTGTACGTGCGGTTCCTCTGATTAACGGATGCAGTGCGTGCAGGGCTCTGCTGGGGGTGCGCCATGTTGCGCGTCGGGCTCGAGACGTAGTCGTTAGGGACAACGGGTGGACGCACCGGCTCAAGCGTCCTATAGGGGGAGTGGCGCCTGCGAGAGGGTCAGGAGGACAGGAGTCGAAGGGGAGGTGGGGGGAAGGGGGGGAGAGGGGGCATCCACAGAGAAGTGTAGGGGAGGAGGGGAGGAGGAGGAGAGCAAGAAACAAACAAGTGCAAACTTAAAAAAATGGGGCATGACAGGTGGTGAACATCGGGGTTGGCTGAGGTGAATCCACAGGCGTCGTCGGGCGGAGTCAGGACGGAGAGCAGCCGCTGCTGTCGGCTAAAAATCACATTTCCACCGGATGTAAACTGAATGTCGGCTCAGGTGTAATGACAGAAATGTTGATTATCTAAGACGGTGAAAGAAAAATGCTGTAAAAACTTAAGTTAAAGTCATAAAACAAACGATATCGGGGTTAAAATATTACTTAGTAGAAGTAAAAGTCACCAATATGGATATTACTTCAGTAAAAGTCTTAAAATATTTGATATTAAATGTATTTAAGTAGCAAAAGTACAATTTTTCTGTTTGTTTTCTGTTCATAGAAAGTATATTTCTCTTTAACCTGGGACAATTTGGTTGAAACAATAGTAATAAATTGTATATTTCTCTCCATCTCTATCTGATCTGCATAAACGATGAGAGTCTGTATATTTACTACACTCCCTTTCAATCGTCAAGGACATTTTCATGCTATGCTTTCATGTTTCAGGAGCACACCGAGGGGATTAAACCATCTTCCTGAATGTCAAACACCTTTAAAGCTACTTTCAAAGCTACTTAAGTTGCTTCTTGCTGTAAACATACATTTATATTTTGGCAGATGTTGACCAGCAGCTTATATAAGTTGGTCCTTCAAAAAACAGATTTAAATGCCAAACTCTGTATTCACTGCAAGCTGTTCACTTTGGTATTTAGTTCAATTGTTTCGTCCCTTTGACAAAAAGACAATTTAGGCTTGAAAAATGACAGAAGTGGGTGTTTTCAGCATCGCTTTTGTTGTCTCGTCTTGTTGTTGTTTTCAGCTAAGTAAGAGTAAGATTTTTCAAGTAGCCAACAGGATTAAATTCCCATCTGTCCCCAAACGAGAGTCTGTATATCCTGAACCAGAAGTGTTTTTTTAACCCGACAGCAGCGCCGTGCTGATGATGTCCTCAGCTTTAAAATTGGGGGAAAAGAAAGAAAACAACACAACCCTGAGTTTTATTAATCTGGGCCTGAAAATATGTTCTGGCATGTAAATTTCCCAGCTGACACAGCGGGGTGACCCATCTCTGAGCACTGTTGCTATGGCAAAAACATCGCTATGAGGAATATGGGGCAGCCAGGAGTGGGCGAGCTGGGTCACAAACACACGACTGAAAGTAAATTTGTAAAAACAAACAAAGAGGAAGTTGAATAACGACAAATTAATGAAAAAAACCACAAGGAAGATGTCCGCCCGTAGCCACAGGCTGCGGCGGGAGGTGCATCAATGGAGGGTTGGAGCTGTGGTTGATCGGCATGCGTCTTGAAGGGACAGAGACACACACACACACACACACGCCTCTCAAGGTCAATATGAAGGGGTGGACACACTCCATCACTCACAAAGTCAGACGCAGACAGAGGGGGCTGACACACACACACATTTTCACACACAGAAACACAAACAGCACTTGACGCACGGGGAGATCCCGAGGGTGACGAGAACACAACGTTTACGTGCTGCACTAGAGTCCCTGTGGGATAAGAGATACCTTCAACAGTCAGACACACAGAACAGGAAACATCCAGAGCAGCTCGGTGTGCAGGAGCTGAGACATTACCAACAACGAACAGTGTTTCCCATTAACTCGACTCTTATCTTGAACAGAGTGACACACTATCAGGGTGAGAAAAGACCACACGCACTACTGACTAAACAAAATCTATCCAGGGTAATCAGGAGGTCGCACTCTGATAACAGCCTCATTGAGGCACACGATGATTTAAAACAAAGCAAATACATCAGGAAACTCAGTGAAATACATATTTAGGAATGCTTCGCTGCTTTATCTGGCACATTCATGACCTACTGGCTCGTGACAACTCTGCCATCAGCCTGTCAGGCTTCATAAGTAGTGAAAACTTTAACTCATTGTACTGTACAGCAGGCTAAAAAGGCCAAATTGTTTTATTTATAAACACTGGCATCTGTATTTGAGTGCAACTCTATTAATATTCAGTCTGTAAGAGCAGCAACATTGAGTTAATTCATTGATGAGTAAATCAGAAGAAAGTCAGTTGTCTTGATTTCCTGCTTTTCTTCATCTTGAATGATGTTAAACTGAACATTTTTGGGTTGGACACAAACAAGTCACTTAAATAAGTCACCATTTTTTTGAAGGTCATATTTTTCTATCAATAAATAAATAGAAATATAATCAGAACAAGATGGATTGTGAAGATAATTTGTTATTTTCAGTCCCGCTGTTTGCAAAACTAATCTGATATGGAGCAAACTAACACTGAACTCTCATTAAACGTTTAATGACACAGCGCATTGTGTGAGCCAGCCTGAATTGTAAACACTAATGAGTTTCTAAATGTTTGACACGGCCTGTTACCGAGGCTGGATTTTCATCATTTAGCCACTCTGCCTTTGCCAAATGCCGAGGCAGCAAGACAATCAAATAAAACAATGATTGCAGGACATATCTTTGGCATTTCTGTAGTGTGGTTTCTTGTTTTTATGGGCCAACATACACAGCAAAACTTGTATATCTGCAATAAGAAAACCTGGAAAGTAACATCGGCTGAATTAGCATTCCTGAAATACGCTCAGTCGCAGCAGTTTGTTTCACTTGTAAAGTGAAGCAGAACAAAGTGAAGACAAAACGTGATCTGTCTGACAGCTGCTGGTTATTTCCCACCCTGATTAGTACCGCCATCAAGAACTGTTGAGTTTCTGACGGTGACCTTTGAGCCAACGTTCCTCCTGTGCCCTGGCATTAGACAAATGCCAATAAAAGGTTGAAGACTGGGAGATGTGAGAGCTCACCACCTGCACAAATGCCTGCTCAGACTCTGGACTCAGTCTCAACAGACGGGGCTTTCCAGAACCAATTACATGCCTTCTTTGTATTTTATCAAACTGCACGCTGAAATGTGACAGCTTCATGTTTCGAGCAGTCTTTACTTCTGTTAAAATGTCAAAGTTTTCAGCCTGAGGCGGCACGCTGGCTGTGTGGTTAGTACAGTCCTCTCACTGCAGGAAGGTTTGCTTTAAGACCGGCACTGTCTGAATCGACTGAAGACTCAGAGCTGACCAAACATGTAAATGTGCCTGTTTTATCTATCTATGACCAGCAAATGTAGATTTCAAGGTTAAGTCAGATATGTCTGAAGTCCTAACATGTCAGCAAAGCTCCTTAAAAAGTGCAAGAAACCTTAAAAGTGTCAAATGTCAGCATGGAGTTTGGTGTGAAAACCTCTCCTGCATGAAGAGAGAGAGAGAGAGAGAAGACTCCCAACTCCATCTCAGCAGCACAGATAAAAAAAAACAACTAAAAAAAAAACAAAAAGCAGACCACTGTGAGAACTGGCACTGAAATGCACTTTAAACCACCCAGAGGACGCTAATTAAACAAGGAGGTGATGATGAAACTGGGAGCAACCAGGTCCATCTGAAGGGGCTCGTGGTTGCTCCCCCGGAGCCACAAAAATACATTCAAGTCTCTGACGTCCAGCTGAACACAAGGTGTCGGCATCGTTACATACCCAAGGGTCCCCTTCCCTGACATGGGCGGGCTGGGGGGCTTCTGTGTGGGGGGGTTGGTGCGAGGGAGTCCGCCGCCTCCTCCGGCCTTCATGTTCTGAGCGCTGGCCTACAGGAGGAGGACAATACGTTGGTTAACCAAAGATCGCTTTAAAACGTATGAATTAAACACTCACAACATGAACTGTTTGACAATTTGAGAATTATATTTATTCACCTTCTTGTCATGTTTGTTAAATATGAAGCTGGAGTCGGTGACGGTTAGCTTAGCTTAGCTTTAAGACTGTAAACAGAGGGAAACAGCTAGCCTGGCTCTGTCAAAAGGTAACAAACTTCACTTGCTAGCAGCGCTGAAGCTCGCCAATTAACATGTTATATCTTGTTTGCTTAATCCACAAAACAAAACATGTAATTAGTGCATTTCAGATGTGCTAGAAGGCAGATTTTTACTACCTTTGAACCAAGCAGGGCTAGAAGTTTCCCCCTGTTTCCAGTCTTTATGCTAAGCTAAGCTACCAATCACCAGCATCATATTGAACGGACAGAGATGAATTTCTCAAAATCTCAAACCAGAAAAGTAAAAACAAAAATCAAAACAAACAAAGACCAAAACAAACAAAGACCAAAACAAACGAAGACATCTCTCACAGCAAAACAACTCATTCAAAACCCACAAAAACACCTCCCTCGTTCGAGGCTTTTACTTTGAAAGTCTTACCTTAAACCTTTGCAACCACTACGGTTGATTATAAAGATTAAATTAGGGCAAGCAGAAAGAGAGGAGAAGAAGAAGAAGAAGAAATCAGAGGATTAATGTGTGAAGGAGGAGAGACAAACAACAATTATTCATGCATGTGCTCCATGAAGCCAAGCCGGTTAGATTCGTCCAACAAAGGCTCAGTGTTACAATCTAAGGAATTTGTTCTTTGAGACCTTTGTGAGGTCGAAGCCACTGATTCGATTTTGGGCAAAAACAAGCTCCTCTTTGTTCAAACAGCCAGTGAGAGACTAAAGCTTTCCAAAAAAGATCAGCCACTAAATGAAATAATCAGTGCAGAGGAACCTGTTTGCAGCAGCAGGTGACGGATAAACACAGAGCTGAGTTTATGTCCCGGGTGACATCAGTTTCCCAGCCTGATGAAACGCCTGAGTCATTGATTATTTCTTAAATTACTTGTCACTGAAACCCAATAGTGATTGTTTGACCTCTAAACGTCCTCACCATTATGTTTCCTGCAGTGAATAACCCACTTCAACACAAACACAGTCCCATTTCAGACATTTTTTCGAAGGTCTCATCGCTCTGTGACTAAATAAATTCACATTAAAACTCCGCAGCAGATGTTCTCAAGCTTTTCTTGCATGTGAATCCTTCATTTGAAGCCTCGTCAAAGAGAGCACTTCAATCAAATGGTTATTTTTTCCCTTTTCACATTCTTTTGATCATTTTTAGAGAGCGGAAGAGGTAAAACTACACAAAACTTCTTACATAAAAAGTAGAAAAACTTATTTTCTACCTCATAATTTGCGTACATTTCCATCAAATAATGACTTTATGTGACCCAGATTATTCATTTTTAGAGACTTGAAGAGGCCAAACTACACAGGACTCCACACAAAAAAGAAATAGATTTAAAAAAAGGTAGAAAAAACCTTAATTTGTGCACATTTCCATCAAATAGTGACTTTGATTATTTGCTTGAATCCTCTCTAAAAGCCTGAAGGTTAAACTAACAACAGCCTTGTACAAGAAGTTGGAAAAGCAAACATAATTTGGTGATTTTTAAATTATTTTCTAGCCCTTAATTATTACTAAACCCCAGGCAGGAAAAAGAGCAACTTAAAAACCATCTTCAAACACTGATTATCATCAAATTAACCTTCTAACTGGCTTGTAGTTTGTGCTTCATGCCCAGATTTACTTCTGCTAATTTCCCGCCCACACATCTGTCTCACTGAGAGCCAACAGAGCTTAATTAAGGCCTTTCCATTCCCATTCACAGCCCGAGTGTAATGATAAAATGAAGGGGGAGAGGAACAAAATGACCACCTTGACTCCGTGGCCCATGTCGTCCAGCATGCTGTAGTCGATGGGCTTGCGGATGTAGCGCACAGGCCTCTCGGGATTGGCTGGGGCGATGATCTTGTGTGTGCGGGACGTGTTCTTGTTGGTGGTGAGGATGCCGATCTCCCGCCGGGCCACCTTCTCTTTGTGGATGTCCACCGTCTAAGGACAAGAGGCAGAAGAGAGGGTGTTTCTTTAACTTCATGCATGTTTCTTTTCAATTTAAATACTATAATAACCAGTTGCTGCCTATTTTCTAAATCCTAAAAAGCTGCCTTTTCTTTATTATGAAGGAGAGACAGCTCAACTTAATCCAGCGTTCCTCCACCCTTTCCCGAGTCAAACTTCAATGTGCATTCTCAAGCTTTTCCAGGAACTTACATCCCTGGTAAATGACAGATTTATAGACATATATATACGCAATTCAAGTCATGATTTCATCACATTAAATCCAATGTTTTGTGCTATAAACAACCAGAATTATCAAGTTGAAGGAAACACAAATAAGCCTCATGTTTCTAAATGCGTCACCTGTCTGAACGCCAGAATAAAACTATTTATTTTCAAGAAATTCAGTTAGAATTTCAAATTAATTTCAAGCACTTTATCCTCCAGCCTTGAAAACAGCACATTAAAATTCGAGTTTTTCAAGGATTTTCAGCACCCGTACAAGCCCCGTTATCCAACCTGTGGGATCAGCGTAACAAGATTTTTTTAACCCGACCGTGCCGCTCCAACGGGCACCTACACATTTGCCCGCACTGCAGATATACTGAATTATACATGCACACATGTGCTGTGCACATTCACCAGTAAAGCTGCGCTCTATGCAAGGTTTCCACTCCACATTGTGACAGTCAATTTAATCACCATTCATCAGGATATTAAAAGAGAGCACACGACCAAAGTTATATGAATGAAAGTCCAACAAGTATTTCACAGGATGAAGTCTTTAGTTTCTTTCAAACTTGAAGATAACCATGTAGTTTATCTTCATTATTCTTTGCATGTGAGCCAAGAAGCTACGACTATATACCTGTGAGATGTGGTTGATGGAGGACTCCATGCGGCGGAGCTGCGACGCCTGGATGTCGAGCATCTGCAGGACATTGTTGGCCAGCGTGTTGATCAGGTAGGCTACGCTGGCCAGAGACTGGGTAGTGTAGTTCTTGGTCTCCTCCAGCGCCCTCTGCTTGTCTGGAGACTGAACGAGAGAAAAGGACAGAACTTGTTTAAAACATACAGTGTATTTGCATTTTTACAGTGTGCAAAGGAGGCCGTCAGTCATCCACACCGAGCGAGGAGGGTAAACATTTCGCTTATCTTGTGCAAAGATATTTTGGAGGCTGACTCCCACACGCTTTCCAATCCTGTAAGTCTAGTTGTTGCAGCTCTTATCTGCCCTCAGGTTATGACAAAGAAGTTAAAACTACTGAATAACTTTGTTGTGACATTAAGACATTCAATGCTGAATGTAAACCCGAGGGGGTTTACTTTGATTTACAAAACCTCAAGTAAATATCATCCCTGTAAAAAGAGAGACACAACGAAAGGATCCAGGAGCAGATCAGCTCCGTATCCAAAAAATTAAAACCACCAACAGGAACCTGAGCGAGATCTGTGGCAGGAGGTTGGAGGCAAACTGCTGCTTCAAAAGGTTTCAGAGCCACGAAGAAACATTTTCCTCAAGTAAAGAAAAACTTTAATGTCTGGTGAAGTATTACAGCTGCAGCCAGTGTGAAAGGAGTCTTCAGAGGCGGCTGCTCGGGCCGTGGGTACAGCGTGGGCACATCAGCTGGAGCATCAAAGGCCAGATGGATCAGCTAATGTTACTGCTGGGAAACCGCTCCTTACTGACGCTGACTGTAACGAAGCACAACGTGCAGTTTAACTAAAGTGGCATATCTATAATCAATGCAGCAAAAAAATGCCAATACATTGCCTGTTCCTGCCTCTCAGGTGTGAGGATATGGAGGTTTAATTTGACTTGTGTGATGATAAACTGACTACCTGGACTGTTGTCACACCAAACAAGCTATTTAAGACGCCACGTTCGGCTGCAGGAAACATTTTATAGCAGAAAAGCTTCACTCGAAAAATAATCAAAAGATTAATCTGTAATTAAAATAACTGTATTGGTTGAAGCCCTTAAGAGAACCGATAACAGATCAAACATTCGATGATTCCTGCCTCTCAGATGTGAGGATTTGCAGATTTAAATTTGTCTTGTCTGATAATAAACTGATTATTTGAGGGTTTTTTTGACTGTTATCACACAAAACAAGCAAATTAGCAACCGGTCACTTATTTAAGGCATTTTTCAAGCAAGAAGACGAAACACTTGATGGTTCCTGCCTCTCAGGTGTGAGGATACGGAGGTTTAATTTGTCTTGCGTGATGATAAACTGACTTTCTGCTGACTGTTTTCACACCGAACAAGCAAATGAAGATGCCACGCTGGGCTGTAGGAAACGGTGATGATGGCACTTTATTAGAATAATAATCAGAAGATTAATCTGTGATGACAGTAACTGTTATATTAGAAAACATTTGTCCTTATTTTTTAAGGTCCACATACAGTACTAGCTTTAACCGGCCGGCTCCATTATCTGATCAGATATTCAGCATTTTCCTGATTACTGATCTGATCAATCATTTGATGCTTCCTGCTCCTCAGATGTGATGATTTTCTGTTTTCTTTGTCTGATTTTAAGATAATTGATTACTTTGGTGTTTTGGACACATCAATGAAAAACTGAAGAGCATTTTTTTCAGCATTTCCTGGAGTTTATATCAATTAATCTGGAAGATAACCGGCAAAGTAATCAATCATGACACTCAACCGACAACCACATCCTTCTGCAGCAGATTGATTACAACACGCTGCGGGTCACAGCAGCTTTCGGGTTGTGATTGGATATCGACTAATTGATTGATTTTGTTTGATCTTTTTAATTTAACGTCACAGTTGAGGTGCGAGAGCCAAATCTGGGGCTTCCTATAGATTTTTTTTTGTATTTCCGTCCAAAGATATTGACAAAACGTCGGATATAAATCAGGAAACGGTCACGATGTTAGGTTTAATTTCACTGCCATAAAACACTGAAGCTGCAACCTGAGTCGTCTTAGTTTTTTGGCTAAACTGATATTAGAGAAATACAAATAAAGGCTGAACGTAACAGCACAATAAAGCTACAAGCAGCGGTGTCCCCACTAGTTCAGACAACAGCTCCCTCAGCTCGCGAGAGGCACAAAGTGCGATCCGGCCCAACAAACCATCGGACTGCAAACAAACAGCATCATCTGAGTGTGGAGGGCGCAGCATCGCTGGAGTATGAAGACAAACAGGTTATGTGGCAGAAGTGAGGAGCTGAGCTGCAGCTGCTGCCTGCAGGGCACGAAAGACACATTTCTGATCTACGAGTCACCCTCTCTAATAGACCGGCGGTGAGACGATGCATGTACCAGAGTAAGATGTTGTAATCCTCAGGTTGGTGGCTGGAGATGAAGGAAAATCCAGCCCAGTCGGTGACATACTTTACATTTTTGGGGTCATTTAGTTAAGAGCGTTTCTCTCCTGATACCAAAACCTCAACTCAAGAGTATATCCTGATGCAATCCTTCCTCAGTGCTCAAAATCTGTTGATTATTTTCTCGATTAATCGATTAGTCGTCCTCAAATGTCTTGTTTTGTCCACAACGCAAAAGATTGTGACGTGTTTCTTCTTTCCTCTTACTCAAACTGGTTAATCAGGAATTAAAATAGTCAGCCATTCATTTTAACGTCGGTTAATCAATCACTGCAGCCGTACCACACTGTTTGGAAATCACTGCAATCATTTTTCTGTAAGGGAACATCACGTCCTGCTGCGACTGAATTAATGTAACTGATGGAGGAAACGTTTCACTCCCTAATCTTGGCACGTGCCCCAGAAATTGAGTATCAGTCGGGCTCTAACTCATATACCTTTACTGTCATGCCATGGTCATGTTAGACCTTAAAGACATACTGATGCTTTTTGGCATCAGGCCTTCGTGAGGAAGTCACAAAAGTTTGTTTTTAAAGGTCTAACACGACATTGCCATGACACGAAAAGGCATTTAATAGCTTAAAAGTGAGTGTCTTGGAGTTTTCTTGTGATTTTTCAAAGAGAATAAATGTGATTTGAGAGGAGTTTAAGAAACAAAAGGTCAGGAAAAAAAGACAAGAAAAGAAAATTCAGTGTATTTCTATAACAGGGCTGGATTTATGTGACAATGATGGAAACGGTTAACGACTTGCAGTTATATTACAGCCTTCTTCTTCTCGTCTCCCGACCACTCAAAGCGCTTTTCAACACTTGTCACATTCGCCCAGTCTCCCCCACATTCGCGCACTAATAGTAGGGCTGCCGCGCACGGCGTCGACCCACTCATCACGACATTTCTACACCGAGTCGTTCACACATCCACTCACACACCGGCAGAGGAGCCATCAGGAGAAATCTGGGGTTTAGTATCTTGCCCAAGGACACTTCAACACGCAGCCGGAGCCGGGGATGAAACCAGCGCTCCAGATATAGTTGACAACCTGCTCTACTTCCTGAGCCACCGCCGCACAGTCGTAGTGAGGAACAGAAAATGTGCGGCACACTTAAGATAATTCAAATGACAAATTTAAGTGTCTGACCACGATGCAATGTTGGTATCAGTATTATAAGGATGTTGTCAAGGTGGAAAAAACTACTTCTACTATCTTGTTTTGTAGGCAGCACTTCTTGTTTTAATGCCGTTTGTTTTCCCCAAATTGTTTTGTGTGATTTAATGCCACATTTTTATCTTCTCCAGCTGGAAAATGCTGCTGACTTTTGGATGAAATCCATCCACCGAGTCTGACACAAGCTTTTCACATCTGAATGAAACAACCTTCCTCCTCAAGTGAGAAGACAAAGTAAGCCCAGGAATAACTTCATCACCATCAGACTAATACTTTAATACTGAAAACCAGCTAACAGGTTCAACAAGTGTCCATCCCTACATGACTAATGTTACAAGAAAACCCAGACGTGGCTGGGAAGAAGTAAATTAGGGCTAAGACGGAGCATCCCTCAGACAAATTCTTGCGTCCAGCTGATCTATAAGTGGTAATACCCATCTGACAGCAGCTGGGAAAACATCGCAGGGTGAGAAGAAACCAGGGCAGCCTGCCAGACAGCAAGCTGCCAACATCCAAGGGGCCTCCTCCTCCTCCTCCTCCTCCTCCTCCTCCTCCTGCACGGGGCATCCTGTCAGACCTGATCAGCCCTGTTCATCAAGGATGTCACATTTTCAGCATCACACCTTGTCAAATCCTCTCCCGGCTAACACTCTGGTCCCAAATGAGTGTGATAAAAAGGGTGGGAAGAGAAAGCTCAGGTAACCAGGACTGCTTGAGAAAGTGAGCACAGGGCTGCAGAATATCACACAAACCAAACCCCATGCAATTAAACTGCACTTTAACCACACGTTTTATGGGGATTGGTGACTCTGAGATGCAACGCTACACTATCATACCCAAGCCGAATGACACTTTATGAATGGAGATAACACATTATAGCTACACAGGCTTTATAGGGAGCATTTTTAGAGACGAAAAGCCATAAATCAGGCGTATTATACCGCTGTAAGTGTTTCTGCACAGCATCATAAATCAACGCCTGTTAGTGATATTGTCACTGTGGTTAATCTTCTGTCAACCAAAGCTCATTAGAGATTAATCTGGCTTCATATCCCGCATCTCCGGCCGCTGTGGTGGCGGTGATGGAGCGCAGAAATTGATTTTCACGGTGCCTGTTCGGTGATTTTGGACCGTGGGGTGATGCCGAGCAGCTGGCTAGCAGGCGAGCTAGCAAGCTAACGCGATAGCCCCACGGTGGATGTACAAGTCACACACACAGCGATACCGATGGAAAAATTAAGCCGCACACACACTGTCGACATACATCGACGTGAATGTGGCGGGAAAATGACAATTCACGCGTCGGTTATGTGACGAAAAACGCCACGACTGTGGTTGTTTTTGCGTTAGCCGAGGCTAGCTAGCTAGCTAGCGCGCTAAACACGGCTGCATCGCATCGGCAGCGTTAGCAGCGGCAGCTAGCCTAGCATCACTTCGCCCCGCCAGTTGATGCCCCGACAAATAAAACAAACTACCCCGCCTCCTCCTCCGCCCGCGTGCGGGAAGCCTACCTGGACATAGTTGCTCTCGCAGTACTCCGCGACTCTTTCCAAATTGGTGAAACTGTCTAGCAGCGCGCTTCGTCCTGCTGGAATCTCCTCTTCCAGTAGCATTTGTAGCTCCGCCATTTTCACATCTTTAGCAGAGCGTAGTGATGCGCGCGCGTGTGTGTGTGCGTGTGCGTGGTGTCGGTGTGTAAGAGCTCTCTGGCGCCCCCCGCGGCCGTGTGCTGGTACTGCAGGCAGAGGGCTCTCCCAGCAGCTGGTTCACTGACATTAATAATGTTTAAAACAGAAATGCATTAAAATCAGAGCCACGGATGCTGGAGTGCTTTGGTGGTGAGCAAAATAAGCCCTTAAATGTCATTAATGGGGTCGTAAAAGTCGTGTTTTTATTAGTTTTCAGCTCAGAAATGCTGTAATCTTGTAATAAAAATATATTTATCTCCCGAGGGTGATCCCTCTTTTATTACTCCTCCTCCTCCGCGGACTCGGTTAAACTGTAGCGGGGCCTGTCTGATGAGGAAATAGAAACTTGCCCAAGGGCCCTACAGAAGCACAGATCCTCACCGATAAAGGGCCTCTGTTATAACACACGAGATGACGTAGGAAACGCACAATACGTACATGTTGAAAAGAATGACACAAACACACACCAGCTCCTCATACATATTTAATTATATGCGAGATGAAAACATGTTTTAAAAGGATTTAAATGTCTAAATCCCATGTGGGTTATATCAACAAACAAACTAGTCACATGTCATCGGGAATTTTGACTTTTAAGGCAGTTGTACGAGGAGTTATAGAAAGATTTGAAGTAGCACGTGTTCGTCTCTACATCGTAGAGTATTAAACCGCAGAGTTCCCCTCTGAAGTCTTTCAACAAGCGGACAGACACGGTCACGATGTGCTTAAGGCCTCAGGTTACTGGACAGCGATAAGTCCAAAAAGTCTAAGAAATGACTGGATCCTCAACATTCAAGAAATACTTTGCTGGTAAATCAAGATGTAATTGTCCTTCAGACACACAGGACTCCTCGGTTCTAGCTTCTACTGCTGACGGTGATCCAGGTTTCGTCTTTAGGCGTGGATACCAGCTCGGATCGGACCTCCATGACCTGTCCCTTCAACTTGTGAAGCTTCAGCTGACGCACCAACGTGCTGAGCAGGACGGTGGCGACGGTGTAGGCGAACCTATCGGAGAAGAACAAATACGATGAACGTTCAAAGTCAAATTAGCGTCTTTATACAGCTCCAGTAACTATTCAAGTGTTAGCTCGGTCTTCTCTGTTGTCGAGTGTTAACGTTGGTCTTTACCTGAGTTCTGGGCACGTTTGATTCCCAGAGAATCCGAGCAGACAGAAGCTCTTCCTCACCGATTCCTCCTCAAATCGATTGGGGTCAAACCTGAAGGACATGAACGAAATTGGACAAATCAATAATCTAAACCTGAGAGAAAAACCCCACAATGTGACGATGTGATGCTGTTTTAACTATCGACATGTGCTCAATGTTTTCCAGGAGGTACTTTGTGATGAACACTTTCTTTTTAGCCACTTATTCCTCCATCTACAGTCATGCTGGTGGCCAGCCTTGAGCTAAATGCTAATGTCAGCTCCCAAAAAGCTAATGCCAACACGATGATGTTTGAGCAGGTGTGACCAGGAGTGACCATATTAGGATGCGAGGGTGGAGCTTGGGAGGACATCCTGTAGCGACTTGTCAGTCACAAGGTAGTAATTTATGGGCGGCCATTTTGAAATGAATTGATAAACACGTCACAGAGTGAACGGCGCACCTGTACGGGGCGCTCCAGGTGTCAGAGTCTTGCAGGACCACTCCCAAAGCGTAGATGACCAAAGTCTGAAGCACAGCAAGAACAACGTTTAAGCATCATTTTGAATACATACGCACATTTTAAGCATCTCTTTATATGATCTTGTGTTTCTGTTTTCCTTTCATGTCTCATGCAAAGCACTTTGAATGTCCTTGTTTCGAAGGGTGCGATGCAAATAAACTCGCCTTGTCTTCGTAACTGCTGTCATTTTCAGGTCTAATATAATTTTCTTCATTTTAATTATTGATTTTCTTTTAGTCTCTGGGAAAAAGTTCTGCATAAAATAATAAACAGGAACCAGAAAAACACAATAACAGAGAGCTGGATCCAAATTATTGTGTTTGTTTCCACAATCTGACACTTGATTCACTTTGACAAACTCATCCAGACACTTTTAGGACTTATTATTATGTAAAATCTTACAAATATGCGCAGCTCTACTAAACGCCAACTCACCCACAGACAGTTCATTTACATTTAAATGATGTCAGGCATATGTTGGTCAAACTAAAGTAGACAATTTCTGTATCATCTGCATAATTAAAGTTTGTCTGGCAGTCATAACTTCATGATAAGCTGAAGAGAAATAAACAGACGGACGGCTGCAGACAGCAGAAACCAGATACCTCTTTAGGGATGACATGTTGATCGACTTTGCCCTCCACTTCCTGAAGTCGAGCCGCGACGGGGGTCAGCTTGGCAGTCCTCACCGTCTCGTTGAGGACCTGCTGGCAGTATCTTTCCAAGGACAGAAATGTGATAAGATCAAGGTTACCGAGCGATGCCTGGATGAGATTTTTGACTTTTACACCCCAACCTGGCAAATCTGTCAAAATACATCATCTTTAAATGCTTCGCTAAAACTGGACGAACGCCAGGTGTCTCGTCTGAGATGTTAACTGAGTCCAAAGATCTTACCTGAGCTGAGGGATCTTGTCAAGAGTAACTGGATCTGAACCCAAAACCTCGTCCAGCTCCTGGTACAGTTTGTCCTGAACTTCCTCTGAGGTGGACAGGAAGTGGAGCGCCCAGATACACACTGTGAAAACACATTTCACATTTTATAAACCAGAGAAAAGGAGCTTTTGTTTACTTTTTCTCAGATGCTGTCGCTGATTGTTTAATTTTAAATATTAATAATATGAATGTCTCAGTGTTTTAAAGAGCGACTTCAGGGTCACCACAGTCCCAAACTAAAGCAGCTGATTATTCGAGTATTTGAAATAAAAATTCAAACATTCTCTGGTTTGAGGATCTGATCACAGTAAACTGAATATTGTCAGACGTGTACAGACGTCACCGTGGGCTCGGATAGATTTAATTTAATAATCAGTCAACAAACAAGAGATCTGATCTGGAAATGTTTCCACTTACAGTTGGCTGTGATGACGCATCCGGCCAAAGTGAAGACCATACAGTCCTCCATGATCTGAAACCAACAAACAAACTTCACATCAGACCTTTATCAGAACTTTATGGCTCGTCTGGGTTCGGTGACTCCATCAGTATTCACCTGTCGTTCTGTGAGGCTGGACTGCAGCAGAGTGTCCACAAACATCGTCTGCTTCCTCTGGGCTTTTCTCTCCTTCGCCACTGACAGCAGCACGGACTCCATTTCTGACAGAGCTGAACACCCGCGAGGAAAAACATTAAAAAAAAAAGACATCGTCATTTGACTTTTTGGCACGAACACAAAGCTGCCTGACACTCAAACTGAGGTAACAAGCTGAAAAGACTTCGAGCTCTTCAGACAGCATTTAAAAGAAAGTCCCCGTGTGTCTGTCCTTGGCAGATGAATAAAAAAAAGCCTCTTTAACAGTGGCTGTTAACTGATTAAGGTGAAAGCACAGAAAATTCAGCCTTTATCGTCTCTCAGGCTCCATTTCTAGCTTTCACAAACAAATCACGGCAGAGCCTCTGCAAACATTTCCTCCTGTTTCACCACATCCAAGCAGCCGAACGCTGCTCCCAAATGTCAACACACAGCAGGTGTGAAGGGCTAAATGGAAACAAATGAAAATCAAGACAAAAAATAGACTCACTAGACTCAAAAAAGGATGAAAGGAGGTAGTGTTTCTCAAAATAGATGAGGTCAGCTCAGGTAAAGCTTCCACACTCACCCTTCTCATAATGTCCCTTCCTGCTGGAGCTCTTCTCCAGCGAGCCGTCCAAGTAGCCTTTCCCGATTTCTGACCAGATCTGGTGGAGTCGGAAGAAGAGGAAAACAAAATCAACTGGCACATTTTAACAGATCTCTGACAGGCAAAATTCTGCTGCTTTTTGGGCATTTCTAAACCACCATTCGGCGAGAACATCACACTGGATGTGACCTCACACCTCCGGGACTTGAGACGGTTCAAAACCAGCATCCTTTCTACTACATCAGTGAGCACTGAGATCAGGGCTTCTGGGTCAAACTGGGTTCTTACGGTTGTTATTCACTTTGGACAGTAGCCAGGCTGCTAGCGGTAGCCCTGTGCTAACATGACAAGGAGACACTAGTCGGGGGGAAAGATTAAAAGCTGTTTCTGCTTTCAGGTAAGACAAACAGTGAGACATTTTTTCTGTGACGAGGCCCAGTGCACAAAAGTCACTGAGGTTTATGTCATAGGTAAAATCTTTTCTTCAAACTCACCACGTCGTGGTTTTTGCGGAAGGAAATGACATCAGCGTCGTCTCTGAATCTCTCTCCCAGAGCCAGCTGGGTGACCGACTTCATGGCCAGACCCAGCAGGTGGGCACAGAGAGGGGTGTGCTGAGCGTCCGGGAACGACTTCCACTTTCCCACCAGCTCGTCCACCAGCTTTAAGAAGACACGGACATTATACGTACTTCTACACGTCAGTGCAGTCGTCAACATGTGTTTTATCAGCGATACAAACCTTGAGCACCAGAGGGAAGTTGTTCTTCAGCGTGTTGTTGATGGCACTCTCGTACACCTTCTTCCTGATCACGGTCTCATTGGCCCCGCCTCCCATTCCTGACTGGTAACCTAGCAACGACTTCAGCATCGTCTCAAAGGAGTCAGCTGAGAGGAGAAACAAAAAGAGGGAAGCTTTGTCTTTAGCTTCTGCAAGGTCTTTATTCAGTTGGACAATCATCCAAACAGCGTGGTGCATGTTGGTGCACGTACTGCTGTGGTTTGGGTTGATGTGTTGCTGTAGCTGCTGCACAGAACCGAGGCTGACCACCGGCCGGCCGCCGAACCAGAACGACGCCACAGACCCAAACTCCTGATGCAGACTGACCAGGAACTCGTGCAGGCTGCCTTTGTTCACGATGTCCTGCAGGTTCCCATCCCTGAGAGAGAAGAAAGACATGATGTCAGTCTAATGTGAATATTTATTGCACTTTTACCTGCTTGTATATGACCTTCACAGCATCCTGTTAGTAAAATATAGTGTACAAGCAGCTGTGAAAACAGATTTAAGATGACAACTTACTTCTCATCTGTAGGATTGAGACCTGGGATGCCAGAGGCCCTCCTGGATGACTGAAAACATGATTATCAATTGAATTTCTTGGTAAACGTCAATAAAATACTTAATTATTTTGACTTTTTTGACAATATAGATATCTGTACTGTCTACTCGGACTTTCAAACGCATCTTCTTCCTCCCTTAACGAGTTTAAATGTGGTTAAACCAGTCCAATTTAGAGCTAAAGCCAAAGAGTTAGTGATCCATTCAGTAGTACGGAATCTCATTGAAAAATAAGGCAATTTACTGCTTCCTCACGTCCACACAAACGCACACATTCAAACACGTCATTTCAGGTAATTAGATTAACATTTAATACCTTCTGGCAAAATCGGCGAAAAAATTACGGACTAAACATCCTCCATTTTTTAGTTAATTAACTTTAAAAGCTAGTCGATTAATGGTTAATGGCGCTTGTTACCGCCCACCGAGAACTCTCAAAGTTGTCTTTTATTCAACCAGGTTCCTGATTGGTGTATTGGATGTGCGCCGAAACGACATACAGATTTTAACAATTCATTTAACATCTTAAATTACATTATATGACACGTTTTTTGCGGGTAACTGAGCGAGGTTGCGTTAAATGACTGTCTACAATAGGTGACGGATGTGCTAAGTCGCTAGCTAACTCGGCTAACTTGAAACTTGCAGACTTACCGGATACAAGTAGAGAACAGCGCCCACCAGGATGATGACAAACGTCACAGCGAAGATGGCAAAGTCCAGCATGACGTCTCGCTTCTAGCAGCGCTCGTTGTTTTCACTTTTACTCATGAATATGTGGAGATTTCCACCCAAACTGGTCCCAGTCTGCGTTACCACGTCAACAGAAACTGCACGGGCAGGATCGCTGCTCTGCGATCGACTGCGCGGTCTGATCGGCTGACAGAGCGAAGTAATCGATCCCAGGATGAATCGATGGATACTCACCTTTAATTAATCCTGGTGCAGCATCTCAACAGAGTAATCGCTTACTGCTGCTTGCCTGCAGCTGCTGTTAGCTCAGTTAGCTCAGTTAGCAGTGCAGTTAGTGGTCTTTATTTTGTTTCCTTTTGGGTGTAAATAAAGAGGTCGTTGTCGGATTAGTTGAATAAAACTCTGTATTTAAAAAGAGACGAGCACGTTCACGTTTCCAAAAAGTTACAAAAATAAAACGACAACACATTCAGAGTTCACTGCCTAAAAATACAAAACATGTGCAAAATAACAACAAAGCCGCGGCGAGCGTCTTCTCAGGCCGTCATTTCTGATTTGTCCTCTGCTTTGGGAGGCTCGATCTCCATGGCCAGCAGGTAACCTGAGGGACAGGGACGAGATAATAAATGTTTAAAGGTGGATCTTCCTTTAAAAATTAATATTAAAGCTGTTCTCTCTCTCTCTCTCTCACATTCAGTGTAGTCTGTCTCAGGTCGGGTGGCGATGAAGATCCAGGCCAGCCCCACCAGCAGCGCCACCACCAGGTTGATGGTCACCCACGGGTGGAGGATCTGGTGCTCCAACCCTGGTGGCCTAGAGAAGAGAGAGGTATCAGAACCGGGCTTCACGGTAACATAGCAACATAAACGAGTCCAGCGAGCTCACCATAACGTCGTGTTGGCGGCCGGGTACAGGTTGATTCGATCGCTGGTCATCTGCTGGCTCAGAGAGAGGACCAACGCCGAGAAATACACTGGATGAGCCCAAAATAAACAAAGAGTGTTAACTGAAACCGAACACACACAATCTGATAGAGAAGAAAAGATTGTTCACCCTTTTAAAATCCCTGTGTTGACTCACAGAACGAGGCGAGAGCGACCGGGTCCAGTGTGACGAACTCCCGCAGAGCCATGGAGCCTTTAGCCAGGTTCACTCTGAGAGCACAAGAGTGAACTTTTAAAAAAAAACAACCAGACGATGTCTGACTTTTTTGTTTGAAAAATGGCTGAAAAGGTTTCCAGCTTTACCTGTCGAAAGCAGCCACGGTGCTGATGGCCAGCAGCATGTAGAGCAGCGACTGCGAGGGGTAAGCCAGGCTGTGGTACTGCTCCAGCAGGTTGGACAGAGCGGTGAGGTGCTGCCCGGCTAACATGTACACCACCACCACGTTCCACACGGCGTAGCCCGCCAGGAAGCCGTGACAGTACAGTCCAAACACCCTGCAACAGATCACAGAGGAGAGTAGAGAGATTTAGAGAGGGAGGAACACACACTCGTAGATGTTTTACTTTGCAGGAGACGGTTTTTCTTCACCGAAAGCCTTCGTGCACTCTGACAGAAACGTCTCTGGTGGTCCAGAGCGGCTGGATGTGCTGGAAGTCGGCCATGTTGTCCGTCTGGTCGCTGGTCTTCCTCCAGTCGGAGCGATCGGCAGCCTGGAAACGCTCTGCAAGACGACACGCACACATTTAGAGAAGTTCCAGTCACAACTCAAACAGACTGGATTTCCTCTGGTGTTACTCACTGTTCCTCTCCACGAACACCTTCCCCACCGGCTGACTCTGACCCTGAGGGGCCGAGAACAGGGAATGATGGGGGATCGGAGGAGGGGAGTCGGTGATGATGTCATCCTCTTCTACGTCCAGCTCGTCAGGAAGTTGTGATTCAACAGCTTTGGACTTCCTGGAAAGACAAGAATAAAGAATAAAGGTTAAAGTTATATATATAAAGTTAATGTAACAACGTGACAACACCAACAATGTTTACATTCTTACTTTTTCTTTTTGGGTTTTTTCACCACTTCCTCTCCATCGGTGGTCTGATCAGCTGCGTCTCCGTTCACCAGGTCGGCTTGGTCGTCTTCGAGATCTGAAACCATGAATTCACATTCAAATCATCTTGAGACAGAGAAATTAATGCAGAAAAGCAGCATTCATAGGGAAGCTTATGTCTTCTCCGTGTTTACCTATCGTGGCAGTTTTCTTCTTCTTCTTCCTCCTCTGCGGCGGTGCGTCCGACGTGGCTTCAGAGGAAAGATGCTCTCCGACCTCAGATTCCCTCCGGCTGCCCAAACCGCCCATCTCCATCCCCTGATCTGAACAGGAAACAGCACAAACTTTATACATTACAAATTAAAATGTCATTATTTTGCTTTTATTTTGATAATGGAAACCCAACAAATGTAGGAAACTCTTCTCACAGTCGGCTTTTAACTGAGAAGTGATTCACACCAATATAATCCCTGAACTGTCCCTTTAAATCCAGGTAAATAAAAGGTGTAAGGTTTTACGTACCGTCCATATCGTCGACTCCATTCGTCTCCTTCCTCACCCTCTTCTTCTTCTTGAGTTTTGCAGCCGGTGCCTCTCCTGTACAAGATGATGAATAAAGGAAAGATACGTCAAATCGAGAACTTCGATAACAAACCAAATGTGCAAAATTTCAATATTTTAAATCGTGACTCACCAGTTGTGTCTTGACTTCATGTTTCAATGCGTCCAACAAAAGAAAAGAACAAAGTTCGTTCAGACTGTTCAGCGTTAATACTGCAGATAAAGACAAATATGTAAAGTGACACGTTTTCCTACCTCGGCATTGTGGGAAGTGATCGCTGTCCTCGCTTAAGAGACAAAAAAGAAAAGTCAGTTTTCTTCTTTGTGTTTATTCAACCAAACCTTTTGCATCCATAACTCGTTAACACAAAACCAAATTCATCTTATTTTAGGGGTTTGAGGTTTCTTCAACATGTTTAAAGCCTCACAATTCAATTTAACATTTGTTTTAAGGCATGAAAAATTAGTTAATTAGTAACCAAAAGCATGAACTCACTGATATTTAAATCACATTTTTGTGGCACATCCCAGCAGTTTATTACAAATGATTGCTGATATTATCATTAACTATGACCTTGACTTGGATAAGCAACAGATAAATGATTAGATGGATGTGTTAGACAATTAAAAAATAACTAATTAAGGTCCACGAATGGAGGGATTACGATGTTGGAGGATTTTTAAGCCATAATTTTGCTCTAACATTTGTTTTTATAACTAATAACGCCTTATTTGACCTGTAGATATCCTGTTTAATGACTATTTTTCCTTCTCGTACGTGCAAAAACAGACCAGAAGTTGACAACCACAACAACTGCAACAAATCTGACACTTAACAGGCAGTAAAATTGGATTTAGAAGGTGTTCGGTTCCATCAAACGTGGCATAAACACATTAACAGATTAGCTCTCGTCATAAACTACTTTCTTTCAAAGTTTTAGTCAAACGGTAACGTACAGTCTGATTAAAATAAGCTTACCAGGGTCTTTCTGGTCATTCCCCTCAAGAATCAGAGAAGAGTGGAGCGAAGCTACACGTAACATCTTGGCTGACTCATTTAAATCCTCGGCTAAATCTGTGTTCATACATCCGCCACGACGGGGATTATTCAGGGCAGAGGTCAGACGACTCGAACCTTTTCAGACTCTTGTGTGTGGGAGGGCGAAACGTCCAGGAAGACAGGAGCGTCTCTGAGAGCTGCTTTAATCTTTCTGATGCTGGATAAACAACAACACTGAACGCTGAGTTTACCGTCCCTGAACACACTCGGACAACTTCTGAGGATCCTTTTTAATGCTTTAAAAGCCTTGTTAGGTGACAAGCAGATTAAATAAAAGTTGTTAACAATGAATCCTCAAGTGAGAAGCAAAAGTTTGACATTTCTGCTCATAATCGGAGTACTAATCACTCACAGGGACATTTTCACATGTCTCTGATTATACTTACTTACATACTTTTACTTAAATAACAATTCCAGCTGTTTCCACTTGTAGCTTTAGTGTGGTATTAGTACTTTTATTTTGAAAGGGTGTGAATACTTCCTCCAAATCTGACCAAATATTTGAGCTTTCTGCTTTTTATCATCCTAAATTAAATTACCTAAAATAAGACTGAGGTAACTTGCAGGACAATGCAGTGTCAAAAATAACAATAATAAACATCTTATACGACGTAACTTAGTGCTCTCATAACTGTAAAGAAACGAGGTAAAACTAATAATAAACATAAGAGTTACCTGACTGACCTGTGGGAGAGGAGGCAGCTCCCTGGGTCGCATTTTCTGTCATGGAAAAAGAGATTATTAGCATTATTTACAAGTAAAGTTAGCATGAAGCTAGCTCCCTATTTTAAGATGCAACGCTAACCTACGTTATCATGGAGCGGCCTGAAGCTACACAACAGTTAGCTAACCTTATTATACACGACAGAAAGTTAGTTTACACCGAAAATAATGCATTTAAAGTGTCAAAATAATATTTATCGATATAAAGCTAATGTTACTATCCAAGCTGCCCCACTAGTGTCAGCTAGGTGTCACCGTTATTTAGGTAAATAATTACCTTTGAGCCTCCCGGATCCATTTAATGAAATTAATCCGAAAGCTGCGCCTTTAAATATTCATATAGCTAAATCATCTTTATATTAAAAGTGTATTTTAACGACTTAAACCGTTAAAAAGTGAGAAAACTGCCACTTTGTTTATTTTCCGTTCCGTACGCGGCAACTTTTAATCCGGATGTTTTTACGGGTAGCACACGACACTTCCTGTATCGTCAAAATAAAAGCTCATATACAAAGCCAGCAGAGGCAAGTCAAGTTAAGTGGTGTATTAATGTCACAAACATGCACAAAAATTAAAATTTCATTGCTTTGTTTCATATTATCACATTGTTTCAGTCAAATAAGGACACAAAGACTTTTGGGGTTTTTTCAAACAGTGTTTTTTAATGTTTAAAACATAAGAACCATAACAAAAACATTAAACTACAGACTCAAGGACAGTTCCCCACCTCCCCCCCTAATGTTTCTAAAAAAAACCCTGACTTTCTAAAATGTAAACATCAATTGGAAGCAGATCAGATTCTTTACTGCAGGTTTGTGTATAACAGTGGGAAGCAGGGCATGAAATTAAAAATGAGTTTTTTCCCAACAATTTTGCAACATTTAGCAGGGAACTGTTTTGTCTATGAGCAATCTGCGCTTTGTCGTTTTGTTGAGAAAAAGGAGCACTTAACTGAGTTCAAAACCCCTGCTGACCCTCTAAACTCGTTTTGACATGAAACTCTGACACAGTTTAGGGGATTTCTTTGGGTTTGACTCCAGCTCCATCTTATCTTTGGGGATTTGAAGCGACTTACGGAGCAGATCAAGCACACAAGTAACAACAAGCTTAAAATATTAAGATGTATTTCATGCCCTACTCCCCTACAACATGCATAATTCGACTTAAAATTGATTTGACATGTGAGAAATGTGTAATATGATTGCTGCCATGATAACAGGGTTCACATCTCTGTCGTCCCCTCATCTCCTCCTCCTCGTCTGTCCTCCCTTACGACGCGGCGGTGGGTCGTATCCAGCTGGCGGGGACCCACTGCGGCTCGTCCTGCGCCTTCGTCACCGCCGTCAGCAGCTGGATGCAGGAGTCCTGCAGCTCATCGTTGACGATCACATGGTCGAAGAACTGCCAGTACTGAGACTCGATCTTACGGGCCGATTCTTCCATCTCCTGGAAGTCTTCATCCTGGTGGAGGAAACAAAAGTCAGATCACAGCATCAATCGAGCAGGGCTGCAGGTACTTCACTACCAAAGTATTTATGTAGGTATATATATCAGGGGTCCCACACCTTCTTATACATCACATCCAAGACTATTCAAGGACTTTCCAGGACCTGTGGACCAATAAAATGTGTCTTTGGGAGAGTTTACCTTGAACGGTCGGTTGACGTAGTAGTTGGTGGTGATGAACGCCTCCTGTCTGGTCTCCCTGAGGCGCTCCAGTGGTGGAGGCTTCACATAGACGACGTAGGCTCTCAGTTCGTGGGTCCTCACTGCCTGAATGGCCTGAAAAGAGGGATATTTTATCTAGCATTAAATAAAAGTGATTGACGTCATTTAAAGGACACATATTCTGCTCATTTTCAGGTGATATTTTTATTTTGGGTGCCTACTACTAAATTTTTACATGCTTTTATATTGAAAAACTCAGTTTTAGTGCCCATCTCTTAAGGCCCCCAGTTTGCTCTGATTGGTCAGCTCTCCCAGGGCTGAGCAGGCAGCACACATTGTCTCGTGTTCCCTGAAATAACTTGTGTTTTGACCTTCAGGGCCACCGTATTTTATTGTCTCAAGCATTGCTGAACCTCTCCTGTCGTTCTTACGTTTGGCTCGATGTCGATGACGCAGATTTTTCCGCTGTTTAAAACTTCCTTCACAGACTCGATGCTGGTGCCGTAGTTATTCCCTTTGTTCTCCCCGTACTCCAGAAACCTGCAGGACAGAATGTTTTTGTTACCAAACACAGGGATTAGTTGTACTTGGACTACAAAATGGAGAATAATAGAGCGTGTCCACTACATTCATTATTCATGGCTCACAGCAGAGACGGTTGTACCTGTTGTTGTACATCATGTTGTCGAAGATTTCTCGGCTGGTGAAGTAATACTCTCTGCCAGACTCCTCGTATCCTTTGGGTGATCTTGTCGTGTCTGCTCAAAGAAAAAGGGACATTTTACAAGATTGAAGTAAAAACAGGACTACTGTGTCTTTTCAATGGGTTGTAATAAACATTTTGGTGATTTTGTTGATTCTGAATTGGGTACGTACGAGGTACGGCTCCCTGGAAGACGTTTGGGTTCATCTCGATCAAGCGCCTCCGGAGTTCATTCACACCGACACCAGGCGGACCTGAGAGATGAAGAAAATATCCAACATTTTAATCACAATCACAAAAAGAACTTCAGTTTCTGTTCTTGTAGAAAATATATACATTCATGTATACACTTTCAATGACTCTTGTCTATTTTAAAACACTTTCAAGGCCTTGATTTGTTTCCTCAATTCATGTTTGGTCCTTGGTATTTAGCTTGTAAGTAGAAAATATACAAAATAAAATCTGATAATTCCCATAATGTATTGTACAATGCAGTTTACAACACAGTAAAATAACCCAAATTTGACTTTGTCGTGTACAAACTACAAAGTCCCCCTTTAACGTATCACATATTGATTGGAAATTGTTTATTTGATCATTTTATGGATTTATTCTTTCAAAATATCAAAAAGACAAAATGCAAAAAGAAAAATAAATACGTAAATTCAAGCACTTTCAATGACCCAGGTGGGAACTCTACTGTACCCAGGAGGGCGATGAGGCGGTGAGCGTCCTGCGGGTGGCGCTGGTAGCGCACCACCTCCTCGTAGGGGCTGTTGAGGGCGCTGTGGCAGCTGCTGGGGCAGCGGGTGTGGCAGGACGGCTGGGTGGTGCTGTGAGAGCGCCGCCGACACAGACGCATGCTGCGCCTGAAGCCCACTGAGAGAAAAGTATATTCAGTGACCAGGTCGGACTTTTTAATGTGCAGGTGAGAGTCGTGATGTCTGAAGACTTACCCAAGTAGAGCCCCTCAATGTTGGTGCTGAAGTCATCCTCCTCTGTTAACATGAAGAGACACAGAGAGGCAGAGTGAGACAGATGGATTAAAGGACCAAAAGACATTTAGTGTATTGTTGTGAAAGCATCTGAGGTGATTGATCATTTCTGCAAAAATCAGTTTCAGCTCCAAAATACAGCTGCACGCAAAGTGATTTGTCTTCGTCACTTTGGTCTTTTTTACTCTAGACAATTTGTTTTTTCTTTTTCAGTCCTTGTCTTTTCATGATTGCTTTATATATATATATATATATATATATATATATATATATATATATATATAGGCACATATATCACAGCAGCAACCTCTGAATCATCCACAAGTCACTGCGATTCCCTTTAACAGTGGAAAAAGTGCAGAAACAGAGATGGCAATACTGATCACACGTCAGGAAGCTTTTTATGATATTTAACAGAAGAACATACAAAGTTCGAGATGTGTACAAAATCCAACATCACGATATTTTTGACTTTATATAAAAATGTGACAAAACTCCTACCAAAGCTCAACCGCTACAGGATTAAGGAGTTTTTAAATATATATATATCAATAAATACACAACCAATATAAACAAAGATAAATATATGTTATATATAAAATGTGAACAAATATATCAAGATGTCAGCTGATCACTCTTACATTTACGCAAAATATAAACCAACACCAACAACAATCACCTTAGTTTGGGTATTAAAATATTATAATCAAAATATGTACTGTTAAAAAGAAATGGCAACACAAGAATGAGACAATAAGATCGGCTCAGCCCATGTCTTCAGTCTATTTGGAGGACAAAACCTGACTAAAGTTAATTAAATCTTATAGATAGAAATAGAAAAATATTTTCTTGTTGATAAACAAAAATCCTGAGTCGAAAGGAAAAGATCAAAAAAATAAAAATTTAAAGAATGGCTGAAACAGAAGACGAGATAATGCGACCTTTATTGTCATGTATGCATCAAGCTGAAAACAGTCTGGATCCTACAATTCCCATAATGCAATGCAACAAGTTTGAAACACAGGCACGATTACCCAACTTGACTTTGTCAGGTAAAAACGACAAAGTAACTTATTACATATTGTTTATTTGTTTTTTTTTGTTTTTACTGTTTATGAATGTTTTTTTCTTTCAGTTATTTCCCTAATTTTTCATGTTTGATCCTCCGTACATGTAAAGATCTTGTACACATTCATGAGTTTTCTCTTCACAGGCAGATATATAGACAAACATTTGTGTTTTTCTCACCTTCTCTGAGCTCGTCTGACATTCCCCCCATCAGACAGCAGAAGAGAAACAACAACAAATGCTTCAGATGAAGGACAAGAGACAGCGACGCTTCACAAGTGAAACATAAAGATGAAATCAACAAAGACTTACCTACCAGATTCAAATGCCTCCTCGTCTGACGGAAAAAGGAAAACAAGCAGGAAGAAGTTACTCACAGAGCAGGAGAGACAAGCTCAAGAAAGCAATACGTGACAGGTGAGCTTTACCTGCTTCAACACATTTATCATCGATGGCCATCATGTCTTCCTCTGTGGGTGGAGAAAGGAAATAAAAAGTTAAATCTGTGACAGGACACATAAATCATCTCTCTGGTCTCTGGTGTTGCTGTAAACATGAAATCTCTCCTTACCTTCCTCTACAGTGCTCACTTCAGTAAGCGTGGGGTTAAAAAAACAATGGAAACTCAATTGTGAAACCATGTTGTCAATTCTGAATCCGTTCAGACTTTTATTATTATATAAAGTTAGAGAAACATGTGGGTGAACTTACAGGTCTGTATGCAGGCATGTGGCTGATAAGGCTGAGACCACCAGAACTCCCTCTGCTTCCTGTTACAACAGACGGACTCAGGTATAAATGATGCTACATGCAAACAAACCACTTACACATCAGCTTTAAAGTCAAAATGCTGAACTAAGTAGGCTGAATATCAATAAGACATAAAAATATCCCTGTAATAAAGAAAAACACATAAAAAACTGACATCTTCAATGTACAAAGTCATTAAACTCATTCTGACCTTTTCAGCAGGTTGGTGGAGGGGATGAGGCCGGCACAGGATGTGTTACTGGGCAGTTTCTTGGCCTGCCACCAGAGGGCGTCTGTCTGGTCCACGATCTCCAGGACGTCACCTTTTCTGAAGCTCATACCGGCGTCGGCGCAGGGGATGGTCGGGTCCTGATGAGGGCTGTAGTCTGCCATGGCCCGCACGTAGAGCTAACACCGGACAAGTTAGTTTATTAAGATGATATTTAATTTTTAAGATTGAAAAACAAGAGGTAAAGGAATGAGGCAGGTACAGATGATGATTAATTACCATCGTCTGGTTGTGGACCGGCCTTTCTGTGATGGGAATGACCTTGAACATGATGGTGCCTTGCGACTTTGCTTGCTGATTGGACACAAAATTGATTAATTATCAAGTATTAATGGCTTCTAGACTTATTAAAACATCACATTTCAACCTGAATCTGGTTTGAATTAAACAGCTTAAAAACAAAGCTTGTGACATTTATTGTTACCAGACAGGACACAATAAAGCGAGAATAATAATTCGACTGAATTCCCCTTTTTTCACTTTAATCATAGTATTTCAATCACTAGACAAATCAGGAATTTGGGCAGTTATTCAAAGGTCTGAAACCAAGCTACAGAGAAGACATTTGGGCACTCAGGACCACAGCTATGGAGGAGGGAAAATGACATACAGTATATGATATGAATATAATTACATTTGCGCTCGCATTTCACAGTTAGCATCCATGTTAATGACTTACCACAACTTGGATAACTTGCTCAGGTTCCATCCCATCCACAGAAAAACCATTCACCTCTATGATCCTGTCCCCTGCATGGAGCAGACCTAAACACACATACATGCAAATTAAAATCAGGCTATGAACTTCAATTCATTCTACAGCTAACTTTATTTCTCTCATGTGCATCCCAGCATATGAAGCGTACCTGGCTACGGGATATGTTTACATTTAAGTTTGGATTATTTTGCTCAAAACACAATCAAAGTGCAGATGTTCTAGCTTCTAGTCAATGATGCAAAGCTGTGATATAAAGCCAATTGAGAACAATAAAACATGTAGTGACAAAAGGCTCACCACTTCGATCCGCCAGCCCTCCATGAATCACCCGGGCAACAAAAATCTCCCCTGTGATCTCGTTCCTCTTTATAGTTGCTCCCTAGAACAGAAGAGTCATCTGTTGGTCAAAACAAATCACACAAATGGAGACAAATAAAGCTGAAGGGAATCTTTGGGAAGCCACGACAGGATGCAAAGACTTGGTGGTGAAATGGAAGGAGGAAGGATTATGCAAAATTACAATGACACAAATGACCGCTGGTGGTGTTTCTGAAATGAGGGCTCTAGACATCAGGCATCATTGGTGAGAAGAAGGCGAAAGTTGAAATATGAAAGAATGAAATGGTCCACAATGATGGAAAAAAAGTGAAATGCGACAAAAAATACAAAATAAATGTCAACTACCACTGTGCTTGATAGGACCCAAGAAATCCACTCTTTGGACACTCTTTGGCATCTCTCATGTCGCCTTCTTCCTCCTCTTCTTCCGCTGGCTTGATCGATTTCCTTTCACTTTGTGGGAGGTTTCCTTGGACTCATTGAGCTTGCCATTGGTCAGAGGGTGCTTGGAAGCTTGAAGCTCAGCCTGAACATGCTTCTTCTGCGACAAAGGGGTGTTCTTGGTTTTCAGGGTAGTTCGGGGTGACCCATGGCAAGATACAGACAGACAGCTGGTGCCCTGAGAGGTGGAGGGGGCATCCAGGGAGCTGTTGAAGGAGCTGGAGGAGGTGGAGGAAGGAAGTGAGGGGAAGGAACATCTGGATTGATGTGTCAGGGATGGACGTTGCTCTCTGCTTTTTGGAGATTTCTTGGGTGTGCCGTCTTGCTCAGTGGCTGCAGGGTTTGGGAAGCTGATGTCAGTTCTGGTGGCGGCGAGGAGCATCTGAAGTCGGTCTACCACCTGTGTGAGGAGCACTAAGGCCTGGGAGTTGTCCTGCACCGTGTCCGACATGCGTTCAGTTGCGGCTGCCATCTTCTCCCCAAGGAGCTTGATGTCTTTGGTGCTGTTCTCCATGGAGCTGGCCGCCAGCTGCACTGTTGTCCTCAGCTCGTCCAGACTCTCTTGCTTGGCAAGCTCAACAGGCGGCACCGGAGGCAAGTTCACAACTCGGTGAGGGCGCAAGGGGCTCGGGGGAGCAGTGCGGATGCGAGGGCTTTGGTTTCGAAGCCTGGGTGGCACGCCTCTATGGAAGTAGTGGTCTATATTGGAGTAGTATGGGACAGTAAGACACGGGGGAGACGCAGTCCATCTCCGGGGTGTTGGAAGAGAGGATGTGGCTCCTGCGGACCCTCCTTCTTCTTCTTCATCTCCGCTGTCTAGCTCTTCAACGATGTTGTCTCCAATCAAAAAAATAGACATTATTAATCCATGAAAAAGTAGCAGTGGTGAATGATGGAAGAAGAGGGCGCAATGACGAAATGACGACAGATCTTTTCTTACCAATCATAACAGAGTTGTAGACTGCAGGCGCAGAGCGGTTCAGACTTTGCTCCCACAGCAGGTTGGTGTAACAAACTCTACACTGGCTCACCGGCTTGCTACAGCAAATCTGACACCTACTCATTTGCTTATAGCGAGGTGGAGGGTACGGCCGAGCTGCTTCAGCATGACACAGCGGCTCAGTTGGCGGGTAGCTGCCTCTGCGAACGCTACACCAAGATGACTCATTGACACATGGGCTTGCAGGAGCAGGGCTCTCGACCCTGAATGCACCACCTTGGTGAAGCCTCTGATGGGTCAGACGCCTCAGGGTGTCCCAGTGACTGCGGATACCCCCTCTAGGGCTTTTTGCACATGGGGGGGAGGCACTGGGCAGCGGCAGCTTGACTCTCTGGTGGTCGTAAAGAGGGAACAACTTCCAGTTGAAAAATCAACGTTTCAAAGATGGGAAACTTGCCAAGAAGCCTCATTAAATACTTTCTATGAAAAGAACTGAGCAATACATGACTAAAAGACAAACCTATGACAAAAAATAAGAGAGAGAGATTAATAATAAGTGAGTGAATGTTTCCAAACTGTTTTGTTTCTCTTAAAAAGTCCTTCTTTTCCAGTGGTGTCTGCTGTTATGAAATGATCTGTAGCATTAACAAACAATTATTCAAATGACAGATTATAAAATTCAAACATCTGGTCTCTGTTGGATGCAGTCAGCTGTTTGATTTATGTTTGGCAAGAAAAAAAAAGCCGCCTACACATCAAAATACCCACGAGCATCTGCTTCCACAGGACTGGAAAAGCATTTCTACTGTGGAGCAGTTTGTATAATGAAATGTATGCACGGTTTAATAGAAAATATTGAAAATATGAACAGTTTATGGTCATTAAAACTAAATTTTTAACTTTTTCTAGATATATGAGCAGTTTAAAGGGTCAGTTCAGTTCAGAGTTACAAAGGAAGGAACCATTTCAAACTGCACTACATGGCCAAAAATATGCGGACAGCTCTTGCCTGTATTAAGGTCATATCAGCACTATTTTCTGTCACAGAAATGGTCTCAATATTGACTGTAAAGTTCTTGAATCAGAACATTTTTGACTGCGACAACCTAAAAAAAAAATACTCTAAACCAAACTTCATTTGCTTTTTTACAAATTTTAA
This sequence comes from Pagrus major, assembly GCF_040436345.1. Lineage (NCBI taxonomy): Eukaryota > Metazoa > Chordata > Actinopteri > Spariformes > Sparidae > Pagrus > Pagrus major. The sequence goes on from NC_133238.1 coordinate 18,077,321, forward strand.
CAAGTAATGAGGAGACTTCAGGTGTGAAGCTCACCAGAGGCTGTTTGTTCTTGACCAGACAGACGATTCTGGTGGCCTCCTCATCGTCCGGAAGGTCTTCTGGCATTGGTGGCAGCACCGGCTCATAGTCCTTCTGGGCCACCGTATCATGAGCTGAGAGAAGAGCCTGAAAACGTGGAGATGAAACAGGGTTTTAAATCAAAACCTGGTGTGCAGCTGGTCAAGATAACAAAGTAGTTCACCCCACATGCATGTTTAACTGTGTTATTTTAACAATGCATAAAGCTTTCAGAAACCCCAAATTACAAGAACAATGTGCAAATCTTTGATGATAATCATTTAAAATATTGTTATACAACAGTTAAAGGTTGTGAAAGTATTGTTTTACTACGTACACCCACTAATGCAAAGTGTATTTACATCGTTTTTGTGCATTTTTTTCATTAAAAGTCAGTTTAAGTGACTGAAAGTATCAATAATTCAGTCACTTTGGGTTCAAAGCACTTTTATCAGGCCAAACTGCTATTTTTAGACTTTAACCTCAAAGACTCAGACGTGATTTCTCACCTGCAGATGTGGTTGTCTCAGCAGGCGGTACAGCTCTTTGGCCTCTTCAGAGCAGCCCTGCAGCGACCTGATGTCGATCAGCAGCTACACAGACAAGAAAATCCAACATTTATAAAAAATAAAAGACTTTAACAAAATGGACGAAAGCAACAAAATCTTATTAAAAAAAACAAACCTGAAGTGAAAGTCCTGAAGCGTAGTCCAGAGCTGGTGCTGGAGAATCTCTCAGGTACCTCTGAAGACACTCGAAAACCTGAAAACATTTTTGTACCATATTTTTGCTTCTTTTAGTTTAAAAAAAGCTTAAAAATGAATAAAATCTGAACAACAAAAATACATTTTTCATAAATATTGTTTTCAATGATTTAATATGTTACATTGAATAAGACTTAAACAACATTTTTAATCCAGATCTCTATCTATGGTTATGGTATCTAAGTGTTTTCTGACCTTGAGCAGCGACTGCAGCCAGGCGGCGTTCAGCAGACTGTGGAGGATCTCGGCTCCGTCGATGTCCTCGCTCACCGACCGTCTCACCTCCTCGATCACATCTGTCAGGATCTGACGCAGGCCTGCAGCACGTCAACACACCAGAGGGTTTATTAGAGCGGAAACAGGAAGTGGTACCAGGACCGGCAGTACAAGTTACACTTCCCCCCCGACTGACCGTGTTCTCCGAGCTCACAGTGAGGGTTTAACACCTGAGCCTCCACCGCCTGCCTCATGGTCACGGGACCACCGACCTCTGACCCCAACCACCTGCTGTCTGCTGGTCTGGAACAAACCTGGAAAATATAACACAACAAACAGTGTTAGTGTTTTTGTATTTTTGGATCAGACTTTGTACAAATCTTTGATACTATTAGTTTGATTTTGATTTTTTATACAATTTTATGTCTTATTTTATTTTTATTTATGATTTTATTGCTTTGATATTTGAATTCAGAAGACAAATTACACTTAATTAATGCTTTTTAAGAGTCATTTTTGGAGAAATCATCTTATATTTATATAAGCATTGCGGGGAAGTGTAAAGGTAAGTAGTGTGTGCATGAGGTCCTGTGCAGAGGTAGGATTAATGTATTAATATGATTATTATAGAGGAGACTCTTGAGACTTTCTAAGGCTCTGCAGACACTCTGCATGTATGAGATCCATTAAAAACAAAACGTAATGACATAAAAACCAGAGCTGATTAGTTGATTAATCACTCATGACGATGCATTCACACCTGTTTATTATGAAAATGCCCCACACAGATCATAATACTGCACTGAGGGAAAAAATGAGTGTTTTTTCAATGGAGTTTGGTGTTCTTGTGCCTTTTTCTCTGGCTCCAGCTTCTAAACTGTGAGGACTTGCTGCTTCTCTTTGTCTCACATCACGATAAACTGAACATCTTTGGGTTTTTGACTCTTATTCAAAGTAATTAAAACATTAAATGAAGGTGAGGTTCGCCCAGGGCGTCATGCAAGCTAGGACCACCACTGGTAGCAGGTTTAATCTTAAAAAACACTGCATACCATTATAGTGTCTTGAAAGTAAAAGTAACGGGTGATTTTTGACTCAATTTGTCTTTTTTTAATGTCTTTTCTATAGCTTAGCACGACAGCTGCAACAACTAATCAATTAGTTGTCATCTATTACTATTTTGGTAATCGATTGATCAATTTGAGTAATTTTAAAGTATCAAAAGTCAGAATTATCTGATTCCAGCCTCTTAAAAGTGAATATTTTCTGGTTTCTTTCCTCCTCTGTGACAGTAAACTGAATATCTTTGGTTTGAGGACAAAAACGAGACATATGAGGACATTTTCAAGACCGAACAACTAATCGATCAATCTGGAAAATGATCATTAGTCACAGCCCTATTTCAGACAGAAGTGGTCCAGTCATGGTCGGTAATCCAGCTGCGAGCGTGCAGCAGGATCAGGTAGGGAGGTGCAGCCACAACTCCATCAGTGGACGAGTGTGAAATGGGGTCAGGGGTTAATGGCACACTTCACGGCAGCTCGTAAGAACCGCAGCCGTGTTGTAAATACAGAGATGTGCGGGAACATAATCTCCCGCTGGTGAAGCGGTATCGAGAAAAATCTGTCATTTTAAGGAAATAAATCAACTATTTCATGTTATTAAAGCAACTTTAGGTGAAGGAGAACAATGTGACAAACCAAAAACAGACATAAACAAGTTAAAAACTAAGCTGAGGCGGGTTTAAAACATCAAAACCATGTTGGGAAAGCTTGTGAAAAATGACAGACGTGCACTAAGTAACTCCTCAAGAGGTCTCTGTAGTTAAAGAAGAGGAAGAGGATGATCTTTCTGACCTTCCTCCAAGTCACTTCCTCTTTAAAAAAGCATCTTACCTTCCTGTCTGAATCCTCAGGGGTCCCACAAGCGTCTATCCTCGGGCTCCTGCAGGTTTCAGCACCAGTAAAGGTGCAGGAAAACGTATATACGACGGGAAAATACTCCCGGGAGACTGGACGCTGCACTACACTTTCAACGAGCTGCAGAGAGAGAGAGAGAGAGAGGGCTGTAATCTCCCCCGATCCCACTTAATCCCGGGCAAGTGAGCCGCCTGCCTCTGGCCACCGGAAGCCAGTTCCTCCCTCACCGGCTGGCTGGTTTGCCTCAGAGCTGCCAAATCTTCTTAACTCTTTCAGCTTTCAGCAGCACGCAGGAGGAGCTGACTGACTGACGGACACAGGAGGAGAGAAATTAGGGTGACACCTCTGAGGACTTTAAAGATAATATTCTGTACTCACAGTTTATGATTTCACATCTAAGATAAAGTCAGATTTGGAGCTTCTAAACAATCTTTTAGTCCCAAAAAAAAGTCAGGAATGGAGGTAATCTCCTGACCGGTAATCTAATTCCCAAGGAAATTCAACAAAATCTCCCCTCCCTCCATGTTGAAGTCCTAAGACGCTCCGATTGTACCCAAAACACTGAGATTATCTCCGTGCCCTCAATAAAAACACGTCTTTGTCGGTTAATTCTCACTTAAGTCTCATCAAGTCTAATAAAAAAGTGCAACTCTGGGAGGATTTGTCAGTTTAACACCGACGCTTCTGACGGTTAAAAGTGAAAATCCACTCACATGACTCCAAATCCTGTTATTTCTCACATTAAATTCACATTTTCTGACAGAAATTCTCACCTGGAGGAGGTTTGTTTATCTGATTTACATGTGTGACCACTTTAAGTGACAGAACTACTGCTGGTTATTAAATATGGTGGCTCGAAAACTGACAAAATGTAGGAAAAGGTTAAAAATATAAAAATGAGATCAATGAAGTTGCTAGTTAAACTCCTAAAATGTACAAATTAAGCTTTATTGTCCACTACTCATGCTTGTTTTTAAATACAGAGGCTCCAAACTGACAAAATATACTAAGAAAGATACATTTTAATGTCATTTTTGGCTTCAAATATACCAGATTTAGATGTTCACTCACTTTAGATGAAATTACTTCTGCTGGTTGTTAAATATGGAAGCTTAAAACTAACAAAATTTAGTAAAATGCTACTAGGCAAGTCAAAAATGTAGCTGAATACATCAATGATTTTGGTAAATCAAAGCCTTATTGTTTAATACTTATGCTACTAGAAGTTGTGCCATCTAAAGTGGTTAAATGTGTGAATTAGGCAAACTCATAAGACTTGTTTGAAACCCGAAGTGCCTTTTTAAAAATGTGTCATTAAACTCTGGATTATTTGGCTCTTTTGTTTGGCTTCTTCTAGTTTTCTTCTCAGAAAACTTTGCTTTATGTAAAGTTACAGCATCTTAATTTGTCTAAAAACACAAAGATATTCAGTTTCTAATAACAAAACAAAGAGAAGCAACACATAAAACTGTCGACACCGCTCAGTTCAACAACGTCCATCAAATGAGTTTATTGCCCTTCGTCATTATTTAAAGGTACAACACATTCGACATCATGTATAAGACACACAGGTGGGAGTCAGCCTGCTGAAACACAAAACGTCAGTTCGTGTACACCAAACTCCATTCACAAAACAGTCAATTTTACACACATTGCAACAGTCTGACCTGTGAGGGGTGCAGAGGTACAGAAAATAAACAGTGAAAACCAACATGAGCTTATGAACACCGTCTTCATTTTATATTTTTTAACCATTACAACAAATGTCCCGTCCTGTCTCGGTCGTGTCGTCGACTGAAAATATGACTTCGTTTTAAGGTGCAGCAGCGACCGAATCAGCCTTCAGATTGTCTTTAGAGGAGCGTCAGTGACAAAATCATAAAAGCTAGTATGTTTTTGCTTTAAAGAAAACAGTCCGGTTGACTAAATACTGCATCCAAAGGCTTCTGGGTAAGAACTCGTCAGTATTGCTTCACTTCTTTTAAGCCTCGGCGCACAAACGGTCTCGGCCCGTAACCAGTGATGGAAGAAAAATCGTTTTAATGTCACAAAAATATGGGAAAAATGGGGATAAAATGAAGAATTATTACTTTGTGTGACCTCGAGTTATTCTGAAAAATGTCCAATCAAAATTTTATATAATCTAGCAGCTTTAAATCTTCGATCTAAACTCGAAAACCGTTTCACATTTCCTGTTGCCTGCAGCAGCTTCACCTAAATTTACCCCCCATCCAAAAAGCGACCTCTGATCCGCCGGCTTTTTTTCTTTTGTTAAACCATCTGAGAAAACAAAAGCCGTGATATCTAAAAAAAAAAAAAAAGTGCTCATCCATCCTCTGAATCCCCTCTTAAGCCCTTTTATAAACGGCCGTGTGTGACGCAAATCTGAAATAAGCAACAATGTCTGACAGTTTGTGCTGTGAACGGTTTAAAAAAAGACCAGTTAGCTTCAACAGATGGTGAAGAGAGTCGGCTCTGAACATCACGTCTAGAGTAAAAAACAGTCGTCTGCACAGATCTGCAGCAGGAAGCGTTTACCTTCAGACTGACGGTTGGTTTAAAGAGTCTCTCCTCGCCTGTGATGAACTCTGAAGCGACATGATTAATACAAACTCTGTCTCTCTTTTCAGTGGATGTCAGCGGGATTAAAGGCGGCTTCAAACAAACATGAGCACATTATGAAGGAAACATGTTGTCCAGGCATATCTGAAGCTTCTAACACTTTCTGATGAGTTGTTTTAAAGGACAAACCGTTAAAGATCTCACTCTTAACCCCAGACTTTTTCTAATTTTCAAGACCCCTGTAGACATCCTGTCAGTATATTTATTTATTACACTTATAATGGGCCCAAAAACACACAAAAGGCTCTCAAACTCCTCTTCTCACAGGACGTGCTTGATGTTACTGCAAAGCTTTAAAAACGGCAATTTTCCAAACCGGGTTTTGCATTAGAGCGCGGTGATTTATCTTTTGTTTCAGTCTCTGTTGAAGCTGAGAAACTAAAGTAACTTCAGGAGTCTGAGTGTGCATCTGTTTTTTGCATCTTTGTTGTTCTGTGTTCGACTCTTCAACAGGCGACGCTGCTCCTTAAAATGGAAAGTTGGAGTAGCTGGTCGGCTGCCAAAGATGGTGTAAAGGTCAGTCAACTTAGCCGCTCAGTAATTAGGCTTACAACTGGTGTAAGAGGAGACTATTAGCATCATTTAGAGTTACAACCAAGTCAGTTTGCATTTACTTGAAGTGTGCTGTGCACGATTGGTTTTGTATGAACTCGGGATGCACCGACTGTGAAATTTGAGGCCGAGATCCATGTTTTTTGTTGTTTTTTCCCCCTTTTGTGCCAGCTAAAGAAAAACATTATCAAATTTAGCAAAAAACCTTTAATTTAACGTTCTTTAACATGAAATAGAGTCCGTTTTTTGATAAGAAACACTTAAGAACGACTCAATGATAAGATTTTGTCAGTATTTAAACAGCTGTGCAAACTGAGCCAGTAGCTCGTGAGCGTGTCGGCAAACTTGATGTGAAACAACAAATAAATTCAATTCGATTTGAGTTCAAATTCAATTATTGAATTCAGAAGCAGCACTGGCAACACCGCCGTCTCTTTAAAGGGGGCAAACTCCGGCTGCAAGTCTAGCAAGAGCACAGCCGTCAACGCTGGAAAGAAGTTTGAATCCGTCAGTGAATGTCATCTTATTATAAATAACAGTCAGCACGGTGATGAATCGGTGCATCCCTCGTGAAAATACGGCATCAAACCTCGCTGGTTTCCATGGAAAAGGTCAGTTAAGGTCAGAAAGTTTGCCAAACCAGCCAGTCAGTCTTCGTCTTTGAGGTCTTTTCTCTTGTAAAACCGGAAAATACTGCATGAAAACACTTCTGATGAAGCATAAATCTCACCTATGTGTCTTTTGACAAACGGGGTCGAGGATAAAGACGGCGTCTCAGGTGATAAATAAAAAGTCTGTCAGTTTCATAAAGCGACGTCTTTTTGTCACGTCAGTTTTCTTCACGTCACGAGAAACGAAGACGACCCGAAACACACGTGAAGGCTTAAAAAAAGGAAAGTGTGGATCGTCTCGTTTCAGCTCAGAAGTCCGTTTTTTCATGCTGAAAAAAATGGAAGAAAAATGAGGTTCTGGTCTGCAGAGAAACCAGAAATCAGAGAATAAAACACTCTCGTTGGCACTGAAGAAAAGAAAAAACACTTCGGTCAGAAAGTCTTCCTGTAGTTTCACACTGGACGGTATGAAGTGGCTCATCTCTGGCAGTAAAACACGACAATATTCACATGTTCATGATCCATCGATACGAGGCCGGTACGGGTCGCTAACAGGGCCCTGTGTGTGTGTGTGGGTGTGTGTGTGTGTGTGGGTGTGTCGGGGAGGGGGAGGTGATCCCGTCTCCATAGCAGCAGCAGATGGAGCTGTGGGCAACCTGTTCAGATGATCCCCCGTCTCCCATTGGCCGCCGTCACCCTGACGCCTCGTTGATCCCGGCCCCCCCTCATTGGCTGCGATGAGGAGGCGGGGCGGCAGCATGCAGATCACCGAGGAAGTCGAGGCCGCGCTCGTCTTAAGTGATCTTCTCGTGCTGGATCTGGTAGTAACAAGCCTGGAGGAGGAGGAGACGCAGATACAAGTCATGTTTAATCATGTTTAAGAGTCAAACTTCTTCAAAATGTAGTTTTTCCTGCTTTTTTCACACTTTTGAAGTCCTGAAAAAGTGTGCACGTTGTCGTGTGTGTGTTACCTTCAGCGTGGTGAACATGATGCCGTGCTCTCCGTGCTGAACGCAGGGGTCCATCAGGTCTTCGATCAGGCTGACCTCTGACCCCAAGTTCCTGATTCTGAGAACAGAAAAAAGAAAACGCTCTCATCATCATCATCATCATCATCATAACGTGTGTGTAGATGTGTGTGTACGAGTGTGTGTTGGGGCTGACCGTGCACGCAGCACCACGTAGAGGAAGACGGGGAACAGGTCGTCCATGGACCACAGGAAGTCCTGCTTCAGCAGAGACTGGACCTCCTGAGTGATCTCCTCAAAGGTGAGCTGGATCACCTGCAGCTTGTCCGACGGGGTGAACGTTGTGCTGCAAGACACGAACGAGGAAACTGGAAGTTAAGATTCTGACTCTTTCTGTGTGTGTGCTTCTTTCTTAGTTTATATAAAATGTCGGTGCTGCACCTGATCTGTTGAAGTGTTTCCACTGCAGAGGCGAAGCAGGTGTCCTTGGTGCTGGAGAGGACCGGCTTCTCCCCCGGTGCAGGCACGGAGTCGGGAATGGAAACGGGCCAAAACTTCCTGAAGGGGAACAAAAAAAAAGGGAGGTAATCATTTCAACACAATCATTAAATAAAGTAGGACTCTTTCTCTTGCGTTGTGACGTACTGCTGAACGCCCAGGAAGGCGAGCAGGGCGTGGTCGGGCTGCTTGTTGAGGCGGAGGACGCACTCCCAGTAGACGTCGTCCTCTCGCTCCTTGTCCAGAGCGTAGAGCGTGAAGAGCGGCGGGTAGAGACGAGGCAGCAGGACGGGAAGCAGCAGAGCCGAGCTGCTCACCACACGGCTGAGGAGACAGAGGAGAAGGTCACGAGGAGAACGAGGACAACCAAAGATTCAAGGGGACACTGTCGGTCTTTACCAAGGTTTTGGTGAATCCAGCGGGGCATCAGCTGAGCCCGGCTCCTTCTTATCCTGGGGGTTGGTGGTCGGCTCTGGGATTAGGCCGCCCTCTTCTGGCAGGTCGGGGAACAGAAACCTGCACACACACAAAAATACTGATGAGCATCTAAATCCAATTAGCAGATTCATTAAAAATGAAGCTGTGGGCGGATGGTTACCTGACGATCTGGAAGATGCGGTTAAGGTAAGACTTGATCTCTTTGACGGCCTGAGGCAGCAGCCGACGATTCGCTCCGACGCCCACGTAGGTCATCCGGTAGACCGCGACCAGGGTCTCCACCAGCCGGCCGAGGGGGTGGAGGGGGGTGTCGCACGCCTGGAGGAAGAAGAGAAGGATATTTTTGTTACCAGCCAAAATTATTCTGTTATCACGGGTTCAAATAAACCAGGACAGAAATCTTCTGGACTATGACTTTGAGTTCGACGTCAGTGAATGTATTGTTGGAGGTCAGGTGGGTTTACCTTGATGAGGTAGAGGCGGATGGTGTTATATCTCTCCATGTGGATCGGTCCGACATGCTGCGGGATGACCTCCAGACTCTCCAGGGTTTTGCTGTGACTTCGAGACAACATCTCCGGACTGGACCACAGAACACGAACAACAGAAATGAAAAATAACATGTTAAAACACTGAGATCGGACTTAAAAGTTAAAAGCCGTAATTTGTTGACTCCTGCTTCCAGGAGGAATCCACAGATCGTCACCTGTCCTCGATGTGTCGTCGGCTGGTGGTGAGGGCCACGGCGATGTTCTCCCAGGCCTTCCAGTTCTCTCCTCGGCCCGGCGCCTCGCAGCCCAGCTGAGTCCAACACTCGTCGAACACCGCCTGCCACTTATCCTCCGCACACACACACAGGCGGCCCAGCTTCCTGCCATGTAACACACACAAAACAAAGTAAGACAACATAAAAAGGTCCAGATGTTTCTGTCCTGTGTGTTTCAGACTCTCTGAGCTTACACGGGTCGGGCTTTGTCCTTGTCGGAGTCGAACAGATGTGGTTTGAAGTAAGATCCCGCCACCTTGAGGCCAGAGCCCCATTCACCACTGAAGGAGCCCTCCAGGTAGTCACCGTTCGCCATCGTTAGCACGCCCTGCACGAGCCAATCAGGACATTGAACCACACATGATCACGAACATTTTACTGCTTACTGTTGTTAATTGTATTAGAAATCATTGCTGCACTGGAGCTTTATTTTCAATGTAATAAAGAGCGGATTCAGCACAAACAAACAAACAAACAAACAAACAAACAAACAAACAAACAAACGGCCTTAAAGTTTGTGTTCACTCGTCACCTTTCCATTGAGCGTCCAGTCGTCAGAGAATTCGCCTTCGTACGTGGTGTCGTCCTCTGACAGGAGGATCCCAGAGCCCTAAAGGAACAGAGACAACACCTCATTTCTCCTGATTTCACTCATTTGTTCTCCGATAATACAATACACACAGTAGCTCCATTTATCGTGGTTCATTGATTAATCCATGAGTTGTCAAATAATGAAATTTGATCGACATTTTATGGACCAAAAAACAAATTGATTAATCAAGAAAATATATATATTTTTTGCTTCGTTCACAGTCACAGTTTATGATCTGAAGCACTTTTCTCAGAGGCTCACCATCATCTTATTATCTTTGAAGGCTCCTTCGTAATAAAGGCCAAACTGAGTGACGACGACCCCGGTGCCCTGCCGCAGGTGGTCCTGCCACATGCCCATGTACTTCTCCCCTCTGGACAGAAAACAGACAAAACAAACACACAGAAACACTTTTTTATAAGCTCATCGTTGGCAGCATTTCGTGGTATTTCACATAGATGTAACTTCTTTGTGCTGACGGAGATGGTGAGCGTACTTTGTGATGTCATCGAAGACGCCGTAGCCGGTCTTCTTGTCCTGCAGCCACTGGCCGATGAAGACGCTGGGGGAGGAGGTGTTGAGCTTGCCGCTGCGCAGCATGCCGTGACCGTGACGCATGCTGTCCTGGAAGGACCCGTCGTAAACTTCACCGCTGGCGTACCTGCAGACGAGACGGAGGAGGGTCAGACCGACTGTCTTATCTCAAAACATGAACAACAAAGTTCCTAACTAACTTTTTTCCGTCACCTGTACGTCCCCAGGCCGTGCATCTTGCCGTCTTTCCAGTAACCTTGGTAGTGATCGTTCTTGTTGAGCGTCTTATTGGGAGCGACGTATTCACCAAAGCTACACAAACACAGAAATATGAGAACGAAGAAGAAACCGCAGACTCATGTATACTAAACACACTTATTGTAAACACTCACCCATCTTCCAGTCCGTTCTTGAACGTCCCTGTGTAAATCCTTCCATCAGGCCATTTTAACACTCCCCTGATAAACACAATCCCGATCATTATCACAGATCAATATCAGTATTTTAAATATATACGATCAGAATGTGGACGGTTTGTGTGTCCGACCTGCCGTTTGGCTTCCCGTTGAGCCAGCGTCCGTCGTACGTCGCCTCTTTCATCCGTCCGTCTTTATAAAAAGTGTACGAGGCCGTTCTGGAGGTCGGAGGCTCCAACTTCTGTGACGACCCCGAGCTGATTGATGCCGTGTCCTGACCCGCTCCACTCAGCGCCTGATCCACCGCCTGGTTGATGGAGCGAAGCCACTTTGCCTAAATAAACCAAGACATGCACACTTTAATGACGGATATCAAACAGTGGGGTCGAGTTTATTTGAGTCACAACAAATGGAAATGAAGTTTGAAGAAGTATTTAAAGATCGACCTTCTCCATGGGAGAAGAGGCGAGCAGGGTGAACGTCTCCTCTGGTGTGATCACCTTTAACCCATATCTGCAAACAGAAACATACATGTTGTTTTACACCAGAAACAACTAGTGGTTCACAAAACAGCAAAGAAGGCAGGAAGAAAGAAAAGAAAGCAGGGAGAAAGAAGGAAATGCAAAAGGAAGTGAAGAGGAAGTAAGGAAGGAAGAAACAAGAATGTAAAAGAACGAAGAAGAAAATAAGGAGAAAAAAGGCAGCTAAAAAGGAAGTCAGACAGAAAATAAAGGAAATGGAGAAGGAAAGTAAGAAAAGAAAGAAAAAAGCATAAGAAGGAAGAAAGGAAAGGGGGAAGTAAAAAGGAGGTAAAAACGGAAGAACCTAAAGAAGAAAGGTAAAGAAGGAAATAAGAAAGAAAAGTAAAGGAAATTTAAGAGGTAAGGAAGGAAGGGAAAGAGAGTAAGAAAGAAAGAAAGAAACATGAAGGAAGTGAAATATGAAAATAAGTAAAGACAGAAATAAAATAAGGAAGTAAGGAAGAAAAGAAATGTAAGTAAAGACAGAAAGTAAGTAAAAAAGAAGTAAAAAGAAGGACCTAGAGAAGAAAAGTAAAACAAAATGTAGGAAGGTAAAAGGAAGTAAAAAAGGAAGTCAAGATGAAAAGAAAAGAAACTGAGGGAATGAAGGCAGCCAGGAAGTAAAAATCAAGATAATGAAAAGTTTTGATGGAGAGTAAAGGTCGTAAAAAAGGTTGTACAAAGGAAGTAAGGAAAGAAAAGAAGGAAAAAAAACAGTAATACATCACAAATAAACTATACAGTGTAACAATAATATAAGACTGAGACAGCGTAACATTTTATTTAAAATAACACAACAAAATGAGATAATTACATTAAAAAGCTTTACACTGTATGTATAATTATAGTTGTACTGGTATAATAGGAAGACATCTGTGATCTAATAACGAATCTAATCTAATTACTGTAAATAATTTTAAAAAATGCTCGACCGTGATGAAACGACTCACATGCCCGTGTTCTCCTCTGGGATCGGTTCCACCCACAGCGTGGCCAACGGGAACACATGATGGGTGGAGAACTGGAGGAGGAACCAACATGGAGGAGGGGAAAGAAAAGGAAATTAAGAAAAATGAGGAGAGAGGAGAGAAGACAGAGGGGGAGGTAAACGGAAATAAACAGGAAACATTACTCTTATTAAAATATTTGACCACAAAGAGAGGAGATCAGCCACTGTGAATAAACACATAAGGTGAGATTACAGCCTCCTCTATGAGGAAGTCGCTGATAATCAACTATAAAAATGCTTATAAAGATAAAATCTCAACGATTCTACAAGCAGGACGCTGACAGGAGGAAGCATAAAGGAAGTGAGGAAGTAAACACGGACAGACTCCTCTCTGTCACACATGGAGTTGGCAAATGATTTAAATCTCATTTAGATCTATTTCCATGTTTGAAAACTAATAAAAAAGGAAGTAAAGATGGAAATAAGGAGGAAAAGAAAATAGAAGGAAGCGATGGACAGGAAGTTTAAGAGAAAAGTAGCAAGTCAGTAAGAAGGAAGGAAGAAAGGCGTGGAGAAGGAAGTAGTTAAGGCAGAAATGAAGCTAATAAAGGAAGTAAATAAGGAAGTTCAGAGAGAAGATTTACATGAGGTTAGTCATGCAAGACAACAAATGTTTCAAATGTTGGAGATCAACAGCTAAGCAGTCTGTACATGCTCTGAACCAACACATTGTTTCTTGTTCATACAAAGAAGAACTGAAAGAAAGAAAACAGGAGATTCAGAAAGGAAGTGAAAAAGGAAGAAAGACCAAATAGAGAAGATAAAAAGGAAGTAAAGAAAACAAAGTTAGGAAGATAATTACAGAAGGAGGTAAACAGGAAGTAGTAAAAGAAAAGAAAAAGGAAGCTTAGGAGGAAGTAGTTTTTCATCACACAGGCAGGAAGGAGAGACAAACAGGAAGAGAGGAAGGAAACTGCTTTGGAGACGTGAACCAGAAACTGTTGGTGAATTTAAAAACGGACTGAATTTCACACGTTGTGTCGAGAGTTCATTCTGTCATTTCCAATCCTGCGTAAATTAAATGAAACCAACAGTTCAAAACCAAAGGCTTCAACGGGAGAGAAGATGTCGGAGGAAACTGATGTTTTCAGAGGGGATTTCTTAAGTTTTGGATTTCAAGCTGGATTCATCAAACAGCCATTAAAACCCAAAGAGCCTTGGTCACAGTCGGTTCGTCCGTCCATGCAGTCTCCCTCAGCAGGCAGAGGGTGAAGGTCGGGTAGGGCTGGGCATCACCGGACATATTCAAGAAGTAATGTACCTACACTGACATCCTTCTACTGCCGCTAGTGTTTTAGTGTTTCAGAGCAACAGCAAAATTTTAGAGTTTATTCTTTTTCTGAGCTGCAGCGAAGAGAAATACTTCCAGCAAAACAAACTACAATAGCAGACATATAAAACCAGGACTAGAAAGATCAAACTCACATGATGTGGCTACGTGAACTAATTCAGATTTGCACAGAATAAAAACCGACCATCACTTGTTAAAGTGTTGTCATGTTAGAAAGGGGAAAAAATCTTGGCCCATATTAAAAGAAGGAATAATTACAGTGATACATAACTTTTTGAACACTCGTATCATCATTGATTATTAATTTTAAGTACTTTGATTTGTCCGTGATTTAGCTGATTTTCTGAAAACGTGGTAATAAAGGACAGTCGTAAGTGTAAAATAAAGGCAGTACAGAAGGAAGTACAGAATGACAGAAAGTAATTCAGGAGGAGCAAAGAAAGAAGTATAAAGACAATAAGAAAAAGAAAGTAAAGAGAAAGTACAGTAAGAACGGAAGGATGTGCAGGAAGAAGGAAGAAAGAAAAACAAATATGGAAGTAAAAAGGAAGTAAAGGATAAGTTAATAAAGCAAAATAGAAATGTAAGTGAAAGAAGATGAAATAAAAAGGAAGTAAAGGTGGTTGTAGATTTAAATAAAGAAAAAAGGGGATGGTAAAGAAAGGAAGAAGGTAAGTAAGCATGAAGTAGAGAAGGAAGTTAGGAGGAAAAGTAAAGAAGAAAGTAAAGAAAGCATAAAAGAAAAGGAAGTTAAGAAAAAATAAGTAAAAAGGAAAGTAGAGGAGAAGTTAAGAAAGTAAAAAAGACAGGAAGTTAGAAAAGAAATTATGTAAATAAAGAAAGTAAAGGGGACGCAAAGAAAAGGGATATTAAGAAGAAGTGAAGGAACTAAAGAAACAATCAAAACAACAAAGTAACTGGATTTTATCTGTGTTGCTGGTTCCTGTTAAAGCCCAGCTCTCCTGTTCTATAGGAACATTGTGTTGAAGTGTGTTTGTTGTGATTTTAAAGTGAATCAGCTCCATCAGAACTGAATCCTGTGACACTGAGCCCTTCACACACACACACTCTCACATACAGAACCAAAGGAGTGGGACGGGGAGAGTTCGGGTCGCTGTGCTGACATTTGCTTCTGGCTGCATACTTACAAGGTTTTTACAAGGCGCCACGCCCTGACAGCACGGAGGCAAGCACACACAAACGCTTGAAACACACCAAGTTACAGAGTCTGAAACATGGACGGCTTCATTAAAGTGAAAGAGTTGAAGCGTGTGATAAAGTGTGTGTGTGTGTGTGTGTGTGTGTGTGTGTGTGTGTGTGTGTGTGTGTGTGTGGGGCTGACCTGTGCGTGGACCAGAGCGTCGGTGAAGAGGATGAACCAGTTGACGGAGAACCTGCCGGCGTTCTGCAGGGTCAGAGCTTTGTTGCTGCTCTCGCAGATCAGCCGGCGGTGAGGCTTCCTCAGCGAGTCCTGACCACACAATGACACCATTCATGTGACAATCCTGACACCATGTGACGCCTCGAGGCCTCAAATGTGGAGGACGAGCACGCGCTCGGCGAGTTTACCGTCATTTTGCCGGGGAAGCTCTTCCAGAAGTGGAAGGTGTAGTCGGCGTCTTTCCTCTTTCTCTTCAGCTGGAGGGACAACGCTTCGAACTTGGAGCAGCTGTCCTGCAGCTTCTGGTAGTCGTCGGAGCACTGACGACATAAATCACAATGAAATATGAGTTTTTATGGTTTTAAATTGAGTCAGACTGAGTCAGACCTGAACATTTAAGGCTTGTTAACTATTTTATTAATCTCTGCTGATTTTAAGTCGTTTTCTAGGACGAAAGAAAGTCACATTTATCTGATTCCAGCTTCTTAAATGTCAATATTTTCTGGTTTCTTTCTTCCTCTGTGACAGTAAACTGAATATCTTTGGGTTGAGGACGTCAACATTTCTCAGCATTTTATAGACAAAACTACTGATCAATTAATCATACCAAGAAACAAAACCAAAAAAAAAAGATGAATTGACAATGAAGATAATCTGTAGTTGCAGCTTTAAACAAATAACAAAGTATTGTGCTCTTTCTAATAATCTAAACAACAACAACGTTTTCATTGAAGGAAGAAAAGATTCAACTCAAAGGAGACAAAAATGATGTTGGGTGCTCTTTGAAATCAGGAGAAAAGACAATCCAAAAATGAAAATATTATGAAACGAGGAAGGAAATATTAAAAAGCCTTTATTGTCGCAACTAAATCATTAAAAAATCCAACCATCAGGTCTTCATCTGTGTCGTGCTGGAGTGTTTCATCACGTACAGATGAAGAGACTGGAGCTAAAACTTAATGAACTTCAGACCAAATATAACTCTTCTCCCTCTGGCAACCTTAGAAATGATAAACACGATGTGCCAGACGATTAAAATCTGCCTTAGAGACAAACAAAGCTGGAAAAATCCATGTTTTCGGTCATTAACAGTAAAAATAAAATATCCACATATAAAAACAGTCACGTGCGAGTCGCTCCACCTACCACTTCGAAGCAGGTGGCCAGTTTGAGCAGCAGGCGTCCGTATTCGTGAAGGTGGCGAGTTGGGAGGTAGAAGAGCGCCATCAGGAGGTCGGACATGGCGGGGTTCTCCTCGCTGCACTCCGACAGCTTCTGAAGCAGCTCGGGACTCTTCCCAAAGAAATCTCTGTCAAGAAAATCATCACTAGTTATTAAAAAAGTCAAAATAACGATTATTGATCCCTTGAAATGTGCTGGTGTGCTCACAGTGAGGGTTTGGTGAGAGTCTGGAAACCTCCCATCACCTGGAAGTTGCCCAACACGCTGCAGTACCTTGACGAAGAGACACACGAGTAAAGTTTAATTTATTGTTTTAAAAGAAATGTACAATAATCAAATTCTCGATGAGGAACACGTACTCGTGGTAAGCGTCGATGAAGACGCCGGTGTGGTCGAGGATGAGCAGGCTCTTCACGTCGCGGCCTCGGCGCAGGTTGGCGGTGAGGCTGGCGGCGTGCTGCCCGGTGAGGTGACACAAGAGGCTGAACCGACCCACCAGAGTCTGCAGGAGCCCGAGGACGACCGGACCGAGCGCCGAGCTCAGAGACTCTGGAGAAGGACGCCACACAAAATCAGACAAACGAGCTAAAATTGGTGAAACATTTTGGCTTCTGCGTCAGTCTTACCCAGCTCCAGCAGGGGGCGTATAATCTGCGTCTTGACGTTACACAGCTTGCAGTAGTACTTCCTCTCAGCCGACGCCAGCTCGTGGAGGCTGGCGATGAAGCCCATCACGTTCCTGTCGGAGAGCGCCACGCAGCGCTGGCCGCCCGCGAACACGTTGCTGACGTAACGCAGCTGGAACACGCAGGAAAACAGGAAATTAAACGAAAATACACACAAATATACACAAACATTTCACTGTGAACACACAACAAAGTCCTTACGTTCATACAGAAGGGCAGCAGCACCGGCTGCTGGGTGTAGCCTCCGCCCAGTCGCTGCTCCTCTTCCTCTCCGCCGTCCTGCTGCCCCGGCTCCTTGGCCTGGCTCTCCTCCGCCCCCTCCTTCACCTGCTGTCCGCTGTAGTAGATGATGGGCTGGATGCAGTCTCCGTCTGCCAGCAGGAGGGTGTGTTTCTCTCCGGCGCTCACGTCCCAGACCCGGATCCCCTCTGACATCTGCAGTGAAGACGAACACAAGTCGGTGAGCTTTCTGAGGATATCTACTGTACGTGTTTGTGTTGGTACAGGACGGGGTTTCCTCACCTTAGCGAGGCGCGGGACGGTGCTGGGTGAGTCCATGTGACCAAGCTGGCCACAGCTGTTACTACCCCACGAAAACACCTGGAAGAGAGAAACACACACAGGTGAAGACACACATAAAGACTCTCAGAGGTAAACGGAAAAATAAAGGATTCAACGTCTGTTTTTGTCCAAATATTCACATTTATAGAACAAATAAATTAAAAACAGCTGCACAAAAGCATAAAAGTGACTGACCTGAGACTGAGCCGTCAGAGCGAGGGAATGATGAGCGCCGGCCGCCACCCGCACCACCTCCTTATTGTTCAGACTTTTGATGCACTGCGGCTGTAATCTGCAGATGGACACAAGACTTTGAACGGACCATGTTTCATAGCTTTTTTTTTTAATTTAATGCCCCTTGCAGACATCCTGTCTGACAGGTGAAGAGACGTCCTCTCACCTGGCCAGAGTGTCTCCATGTCCCAGCTGTCCGTGGTCACAGTTGCCCCAGCTCCACACCTCCGTCTGCAGGGTGGGAAACACCTCCTGGGCCTCGGGGACGGCCCCTCCCAGCGGGGTGAGGGCGACCGCACGCATCCTCGGACGACCGGCTTTCCTCAGCAGCCGCGGGGACACTGAGGACGAACAGGTGAATAAACAGCGATCCTGATCTAAAGCACCTCGACACGAATGAATCGGAGGTTCAAAGTTCAGCCGAGGAAATCAATGTGTGTTATCAGAACAACAACAAACCGCACACAGACAGCAGCGACGCTTATCAGCTCACATCAGCCGAGTCACGTCACACACATGCTGCCACACAGCAGACGAACAATGAGGAGAAACACAAACATGCACACACATCTTTAAAAAGGCCTCCAGTCAGAAGTTTCCAGGATTCGTCTCATTGAATTTTACTTCTCAGCCTAGAAAACCATCATTACGTCTGACCCACGAGATGATGAAACCCAGAGCAAATAATCTGCGAGGGAATAAAGATATGATGATAGAACGGGGAAAGTCCATCCTTCTGCCTTCTGTCTGTTTCTACACCTACTTATTCCTGCTCGGTTCACACAGAAGCTCATTCTGCTCCACTGAATCTGCTAAATCCTTCCAACGTTTTCTCCTCTCAAGGTCGAGTTGGAGGCTAAATATCAATCTGCATTCCTCAGTGCTTTTAATCACACAAAGGCGACCATTCAGAGGCTCGAACTGGACCTACGAACGCACAAAGCACGACATGAAGCTGGACGAATTCATCAATTAAGGCTTTTAGTCAGAATAAAAGAGAAACCCTCCAATGTGAGAGATTAAAACATGGCTGAAGAAAGCCTTAAAATTCATCTGAGAAGGACTTTTGTTAACGTCCTGTGTCCAGCTACATGCAGGCGACGTACACAGTGAGACACAAACACAAGCCGGTGCCGTGCTCGTGAGCAGGACGAAGAAGCCGAAACAACATCAACCTGCGCATGCGTACTTACGCAGCAGAGCATAGGAGGAGGATAAGAGGTGAACAGCGTATCTACCCTGTGAGAGGAGTCCCGGCAGCGACAGCCGGCGCCGCAGACCCTCCGCCTCCTCTTCGCGAATGTCCCCCGTGCTGGAGCTCTTCTTGGCCTGCGTCGAGTCCTCCTGGCGGACGCGCTCTGCGGTGTTGTCGCCGACTATGGCAGACACCGCCCCGCCGGGCCTCGCCGCTCCCGAGGGCAGGTAGAAGTTCATCATCTTCTTGAGGGACAAGGCCTCGTAGGTGGAGGCGACTCGCTCGCCCACAGCCGAGGCGCAGGAGGCCACCAGGCTGTTGAGGGTGCCGCCGGGCGCCGATGACGGCTGGAGGAGAAACAATGCAGAGTTACGTTTGAACAGAAGTCTGATCGAGTCTATTTTTAGTGTCGCCTCACAGAAACAAGTGCCTGTTTTAAAAATAAAGATATTTTTGGATGAAACCTACGGAAGCCCTGAGAGGCAAGAAGGAAAAGAAAATGTCCTGATTCATTCTGTGAATCTTATTTGTTTTCTCGCGTGTGTTTACTATTTTAGAAGAGGTGAAGAAGGATCATCTTCCTGAGTTCCTTCATCTTTTTTGTTTCCATCTATGAAAACAGAAGGAAAATGTTTTGGGAGGTGTTTTATTTCTTGTGAGGATCAGGATGTGTCAGTGTTTGTTGTTGTGATGCTCATTTCATTCACAGGAGGGTGAAGTGCATCACAGTGTTGTTATGTTTTTCCTTCTTCTCCGTCTCTGACTGACTCTTGTTTTCCAAGAAAAGCAGCAGATTAGATAATAATGCTGTTGTTGCACATCACACCCTTGTGGCTGAAACAAGTATTACAACAACAAACACAGAAAAATCATCCTGACCAAAAAAAAAAATGTCTATCAGTGTCTCCTGAATCCAACATGTCGTCTTCAAATGTCTCGTTTTGTCCTCAACCCAAACATATTCAGTTTACTGTCACAGAGGAGGAAAGAAACCAGAAAATATTCACATGTAAGAAGTTTAACTGTTGCAGCTCCCCATGAGGAGCATCTGAACTGGAAAGACTCACCAGCAGAGTGTGCAGACCTCCAGCTGTCCCCTTCCCCGTCTGCTCCACCTGCGTGTTGTCCGACAGTTTCTTCAGGTAGTCTTTGACCGCCTGCTCATCAGGATACGGTGAATTCTTCACTTTGGACAGAGCCGAGTGGTCCGAGCCCGGCAGCGCTCCGTTAGCTGTGGCCGATTTCTCTTTCTCAGAGTCCTGATGGTGAGTGGAGTCAGTGGAGGAGTCAGCACCATCAGCAGGAGCTGAGGACATGGAGGTGGAGGTCTGTGAGGGGAGGACCGGCTCAGACGGGGAAGTTTTGAGTCCTTGCGCGAGAGCCGGCGCCTCCAGCAGGCCCTCGTCCTCGGTGAGCTCCACACCGAGGGGGCAGTAGTGACCGTCGGAGATGATCACGTGGTCCTCTTTGTCCGTCATGGTGTACAGCAGCTGGTTACACTGTCTGCATTTGTCCACAGGGGGGCGCTGCACGTCCTGAGGGCCCAGGCAGCGCAGCAGAGCCAGGCTGTGCGAGGCCCCGCAGGCCACCTGTAACACATACCTGCCCGCCAAATGTTCCACTTTCTGTGGTTTCCACACGGGAAACACGGCGGCGTTGAGGCCCAGCTGGGAGCCGCTGCCCCAGGCCCACACCTCCCGCTGGGCCGACAACGCCAGGGTGTGCTGCTCCCCGCAGGCCAGCTCCAGCACCGGGACCGTCTGCGGGGGGCTGGCGTCCGAGTCCATCAGAGCGACAGGAGTCGGGTTGGGAACGGTGGCGAGGCCCGACAGGCCGCACTGACCCGAGCTGTTGTCCCCCCACATGTGGACGCCGCCGTCCTCCGTCACCGCCCCGCTGTGGAAGCTTCCAGCGGCGATGGCGACCACACGCTGGCCGCCGAGCGCGCTCTCCAGGGTGGGTTTCTCCGGCTCGGGCACCTGACTCTGCTTCCATGGCGACTCCCCAAAACTGTACACCTGGCCTCCTGAAACAAGAGGCGACAACGACGCAAAGATCAGACACTCAAAGCAGTTAATCGATTGTGGAAACAGCTGGTGATTAATTAAAGTCGTTACCTTCCACCAGCAGGACGCCGTGCCGTGTACCCAGGGCGACCTGGAGCACCGGCCGGGGGAGGAGCAGCCTCTCCGGGGTGACGCTGCACGAGTAGCCCCTCCAGGTGTGGAGCAGGCCTCGCTCTCCGCCGCCGTCATCCACAGAGCTGAGAGAACAATCGATCAGAAACATGATCAATATCTCCTGATTTCTTTTTATTGCTCTTAATCTTTATCTTTACACATTTTGTGTCTTTTATCTTCTTGTTTTAACTTCATCTGGCTTCTGTCGGTTTATTGTTCATCCTGAGTTTCCTGCTTTTGCTTTTGCCCGTCAAACTTTACAGCTGCTTATTATCATTTTCATTTTATTTGTATTCGCTGCCCGTCTGTGGCTCTCGTAACATGTAAAAACGTCACAAACACACAAACACACAGTTCCTTATTTTAAAAAAAGGCTGTTTTTCCTGAAAGAGCTGAACTTTGTAACTTCTAACAAACTTTACCCAAAATGGAGAAAACAGAGCTTTAAGGGGGACTATTTTAAGTTACTTGTCAGTTCTTTGCAGTAGTTATCTCTAGTATATATCCTTTTTATTCATCTTTATACAAACTATACATATTTAAACATATAACACATGCTATACTGTATTTTTAACACTGTGCAACCCCTTGTTTTGTATCCCGTTGGTATCCTGTGCAATTACATCCCTATTTCCAACTTGTTTTCAGTCTTATCCGTCACTTAATCACTGTTTTTCTCTCCGCTTACGTCTCTCGAGCTGCTGTAACAAGCGAGGGATCGATAAAGTCTGATCTTATCTAGGTTGCATCCATTTCTTCTCCTCTAATGACGGAAACTATGTGTCAGTCTCATCTTCTGTCAACTTATTCTACATTTAAAAAAGGCAGAAATGCACCTGTGAGGGCTGAAAACACAAACTACACGATGTGTTACAACCATCACAGGAACAAAACGTCCTTCAGATGTGGAGCAGAGACAGCGCAGAGGAGGGGAGGCGTGTTTGTGGCTGACAAAGTGGAGCAGACAAACTTCCAGCTTATTTAACCAGAGCCGGTGCTTCATCCCCTCCTCCTCCTCCTCCTGTGCAGCTCCACCACTGAACAACAGCTGTTTTGTGGGTGAAAGCAGAAGTGAGCACAGCTCCATCCGCAGGCGATGTCACATGGTGATCACATCCAGCCAGAAACCAGCAGAGTAATCCTCTTTGGGAGGACTTTGGAGTGGACCTACCTCTTCCTCTGGGTCTCCATCAGTGGGCTTTATTGCTCCATCACAGCTGCATTTCAGACCTGCAGACCCAAAACAGAAACACGCTTTATTAGCTCGCTCACACACTGCTGACAGTGCACACACACAAGTCAGGGGAGGCTGAGAGAAAGTGGGACTGTCAGGCTGAATTTTAGGGGAAAACCCAAAACAGAAATCAGGTTCAGCCAGAAAGTCAAAATGAAAGCAGCTCCAGTTTCTCTTCCACGTGTTTTAAATGTCTGCTTCAAGCCTGAACAGCTCAAAAATCCCTCCCAGAGTGAAAAACCACTCACACCTGTCACCTGCTGTTGCTAGCTAACAAAACGTCAATCTCGCTAGCTAGCATTAAGCTAATCATCCTGCTAACTAGCCAACACGCTAGCCCCCCATAACTACAGGTGTCTCTTCCTTATTTCCAGGTGTGAAAAGCCTCTTTTTCCTCACCAGCTGGCTCCACACGGCTCTCCTAGAGGCGCTCACTCGGGCCTGGAGGTCGAGTCGTACATCCGTCGGGTCGTTTGGCAGCTGAACCGCCGCTTGTTGTTCATCTGCTGATGTTGACACGGAGAGGCGCCGCTACCGTCACAGCTCGTCCACACGCACACAGGAGGGCTCACTCTGCGGCGAGAGCGAGCGACGAGAGCGCGTCTTAAAGGGATAGTACACAAAGTCTGTGTCAGTCAGTGTTCCTTTATTGAAGTAAAAGTAGTAATACCACACTGTAAAAAATACTCTGTTAAGTCATGTATTGAAGATGTTACTTAAGCTATATTTATTTGTATTTATTTTATCCATAACAGCAACCTTAAAAGCCTTAAAAAATATTACACAATTAATCCACAATAGGCTGCCGAGCTGCAATCCCAGGCTTGCTCACAAAATATTTATCAATAATAAGCAATTCCTCATCAAAATCTTATTCCTAGTAGTGTATGGAAAGCTTTAAAGCAGACTTTAGACCTTCATGTTGATAAAATCTACTCAAATAACACATGATTGCTGATTTCCAACACTTGCACCTTCATGAAAATGTGAATAATTAACGTTTTTATGATAAAGTTACAGAAAATTACCCATTTCTTTTAGACCCACCTGTATTTTCTTTCCCAAAAAATAAATTATAGACACCACAGTGCAGACTTTCTTTCTGATCCAAGCCTTTCTGCACCAAACACGAGCACAGCAGCAGAGTGAGACCTCTTACTGTTTCCCTCCTCTCAACCAAACGAGACTTCTTCTTCTGCTGCTGTTAAACTTTGACTCACAGGCGCCACCTGGTGGCGGAGCTGTGCGGTACAACAACTATATTGCCCTGAAAACTAGTTAATAATATATATTTTGACTGTATAATAAAAAGTGAGTTAAGTTATAAGATAATAAGCGAGAATCATAAGATAGTAAGTCAAAGTACAAATGATTAGAAACTTATTAAGTGCCTTAAAATAAAACCTCCACATGTTCTGCCACCAGTCGTCCTGCACCGACTGAACAAACACTCATTCATCCTTCACACTCTGCAGCCAGACTTCAGATTAATGCCCCTCCGCTCTCCTTGGCTGGTGTCACTTCCACACACTGAGCGAGGCGAAGCAGACGGAGAATAAAAGTCAGCACTTTTAAATCCGCTGATTCAAGCGCTCTGCATGTCTGACTGTAACGATATATTCAGACCACAGACACCACTTCATGCAAAACAAAGAGAAGGAGCTGGAGGTCTGAGAGGCCGCCGACCTTGGAGTGATATGTGGGAAAAGAGCTGAGAAACAAAAACACATCAAATCTTTTTGTAATTAGTTGATTTTAAAAGGGGTAAATCCAGGAAAATCAATAAAATGTTATTTATCATGATAGTACAACTTTTATACATTCTTCTGCAGCACTTTCAGGTCATTTCCAGCCGCTACAGGAGCCGTTTTCAACTTTGCTTTCCTCGCTCGATGGAAAATTTACAAATATAAAACCTCCACGGACCAAAAATGGATCATAGAAAGAGTCATAATCCACTTTGTTTGTTCGCCTGGCAGCTGCTCAGACCCAAGAAATCTAACCCCCAACCCCCCAAACACTTCAGCTGTCCTGATATAACCTTCAGAGAACTGTCGGGGAACGTTCCCTAAAGGTTCTCTAAAAGTAAACTTCAGAGAACTGTCGGGGAACGTTCTCTAAAAATAAACTCCAGAGAACTGTCAGGGAACGTTCCCTAAAGGTTCTCTAAAAATAACCTTCAGAGAACTGTCGGGGAACGTTCCCTAAAGGTTCTCTAAAAATAACCTTCAGAGAACTGTCAGGGAACGTTCCCTCAAGGTTCTCTAAAATTAAATTTCAGAGAACTGTCAGGGAACGTTCCCTCAAGGTTCTCTAAAATTAAATTTCAGAGAACTGTCGGGGAACGTTCCCTCAAGGTTCTCTAAAATTAAATTTCAGAGAACTGTCGGGGAACGTTCCCTCAAGGTTCTCTAAAAATAAACTTCAGAGAACTGTTAGGGAACGTTCCCTCAAGGTTCTCTAAAAATAAACTCCAGAGAACTGTCGGGGAACGTTCCCTAAAGGTTCTCTAAAATTAAATTTCAGAGAACTGTCGGGGAACGTTCCCTCAAGGTTCTCTAAAAATAAACTTCAGAGAACTGTTAGGGAACGTTCCCTCAAGGTTCTCTAAAAATAAACTCCAGAGAACTGTCGGGGAACGTTCCCTAAAGGTTCTCTAAAAATAACCTTCAGAGAACTGTCGGGGAACGTTCCCTAAAGGTTCTCTAAAAATAACCTTCAGAGAACTGTCAGGGAACGTTCCCTCAAGGTTCTCTAAAATTAAATTTCAGAGAACTGTCGGGGAACGTTCCCTCAAGGTTCTCTAAAATTAAATTTCAGAGAACTGTCGGGGAACGTTCCCTCAAGGTTCTCTAAAAATAAACTTCAGAGAACTGTTAGGGAACGTTCCCTCAAGGTTCTCTAAAAATGAACTTCAGAGAACTGTCAGGGAAGGTTCTCTAAAAATAAACTCCAGAGAACTGTCAGGGAACGTTCCCTAAAGGTTCTCTAAAAATAACCTTCAGAGAACTGTCGGGGAACGTTCCCTAAAGGTTCTCTAAAAATAACCTTCAGAGAACTGTCAGGGAACGTTCCCTCAAGGTTCTCTAAAATTAAATTTCAGAGAACTGTCGGGGAACGTTCCCTCAAGGTTCTCTAAAAATAAACTTCAGAGAACTGTTAGGGAACGTTCCCTCAAGGTTCTCTAAAAATAAACTCCAGAGAACTGTCGGGGAACGTTCCCTAAAGGTTCTCTAAAATTAAATTTCAGAGAACTGTCGGGGAACGTTCCCTCAAGGTTCTCTAAAAATAAACTTCAGAGAACTGTTAGGGAACGTTCCCTCAAGGTTCTCTAAAAATAAACTCCAGAGAACTGTCGGGGAACGTTCCCTAAAGGTTCTCTAAAAATAACCTTCAGAGAACTGTCGGGGAACGTTCCCTAAAGGTTCTCTAAAAATAACCTTCAGAGAACTGTCAGGGAACGTTCCCTCAAGGTTCTCTAAAATTAAATTTCAGAGAACTGTCGGGGAACGTTCCCTCAAGGTTCTCTAAAATTAAATTTCAGAGAACTGTCGGGGAACATTCCCTCAAGGTTCTCTAAAAATAAACTTCAGAGAACTGTTAGGGAACGTTCCCTCAAGGTTCTCTAAAAATAACCTTCAGAGAACTGTCAGGGAACGTTCCCTCAAGGTTCTCTAAAATTAAATTTCAGAGAACTGTCGGGGAACGTTCCCTCAAGGTTCTCTAAAATTAAATTTCAGAGAACTGTCGGGGAACGTTCCCTCAAGGTTCTCTAAAAATAAACTTCAGAGAACTGTTAGGGAACGTTCCCTCAAGGTTCTCTAAAAATGAACTTCAGAGAACTGTCAGGGAAGGTTCTCTAAAAATAAACTCCAGAGAACTGTCAGGGAACGTTCCCTAAAGGTTCTCTAAAAATAACCTTCAGAGAACTGTCGGGGAACGTTCCCTAAAGGTTCTCTAAAAATAACCTTCAGAGAACTGTCAGGGAACGTTCCCTCAAGGTTCTCTAAAATTAAATTTCAGAGAACTGTCGGGGAACGTTCCCTCAAGGTTCTCTAAAAATAAACTTCAGAGAACTGTTAGGGAACGTTCCCTCAAGGTTCTCTAAAAATAAACTCCAGAGAACTGTCGGGGAACGTTCCCTAAAGGTTCTCTAAAATTAAATTTCAGAGAACTGTCGGGGAACGTTCCCTCAAGGTTCTCTAAAAATAAACTTCAGAGAACTGTTAGGGAACGTTCCCTCAAGGTTCTCTAAAAATAAACTCCAGAGAACTGTCGGGGAACGTTCCCTAAAGGTTCTCTAAAAATAACCTTCAGAGAACTGTCGGGGAACGTTCCCTAAAGGTTCTCTAAAAATAACCTTCAGAGAACTGTCAGGGAACGTTCCCTCAAGGTTCTCTAAAATTAAATTTCAGAGAACTGTCGGGGAACGTTCCCTCAAGGTTCTCTAAAATTAAATTTCAGAGAACTGTCGGGGAACGTTCCCTCAAGGTTCTCTAAAAATAAACTTCAGAGAACTGTTAGGGAACGTTCCCTCAAGGTTCTCTAAAAATGAACTTCAGAGAACTGTCAGGGAACGTTCCCTAAAGGTTCTCACTAGAGTAACTGCTAAGTGCTGCTAACTGTAGCTGTTGTTGGCTAGTTAGTTCAGAGGAGGAGGAGGAGGAGAACAAGAAGAACAACAAGAGAAGAAGAAGAAGAAGAAGAAGGAGAAGAAGAAGAAGGAGAAGAAGGAGAAGAAGAAGGAGGAGGAGGAGGAGGAGGAGGAGGAGGAGGAGGAGAACCATATCTATAAGTGTGGACTCAGCTGAAGGTTTCTAAAGCAGGACTTTTACTTGTAACGGAGTATTTAAAGTTACTCTGAGGTTCTCGTATCGTTACGTTACACTCGTTGTTTAAGTTACACTCTGATCGTTACGTCACTGATCTGAATCGTGTGAATATGATATCGGAGCCGTGAGCGACGGCGGCGTCACCGCCGGAGTCCAGCCCGACTCAGGAGCACAGCAGCCGGGGAGGGGAGGCGCAGTGTGGGGCCGTGCTGCTGCTGTGAGGAGGAGCAGGACGCACAGATGTGGAGAGGAGGAGGAGCAGGACGCACAGATGTGGAGAAGAGGAGGAGCAGGACGCACAGATGTGGAGATGAGGAGGAGCAGGACGCACAGATGTGGAGAAGAGGAGGAGGAGGAGCAGGACGCACAGATGTGGAGATGAGGAGGAGCAGGACGCACAGATGTGGAGATGAACGTGTCTGAGTCGAGCAGAGCTTCACGTGAACGCACCTGGATCTGATCCCGGATCAGTTTGTGCGCTTTGATGGCGCAGAGAGGAGCTTTAACAGCGATGAGCTGCTGCTGCTGGATCCTCCTCAACTCCGGTGAGTCAACGACCTGTTTCACCTCTTAAACATCATGAACGTTGTTATTAACACTTTAAAGTGTGAACACCTCCTGTAGGAACATCTAAAACTACAGATTATATCTTATTAACACTTATTCAAGAGCTTATTGGGCTGATTTTTTAATTAAATAGTGAATTTATAGCATCATATATGAACTTAGTAGTAAATCATGGGTAATTACGTAAGTTTTTCAGTCTTTCATAACGTTTATATTGTCATATTAATATAAGTTATAATATGAGTATAAATTCAGACAAAGTCTTATTTAATCCTTATTTTACCACCAAATTGTGGTTTTGTAGTGACTTTATAATTTTTACAAATTGACTTTGATACTTATGGATTCATATATTAACTTTATAATCATTTTAAGGGCTAAATAAAGGTATTTTCAAACTCTAATAATATTAATAATGCAATTGTCATATATTTGTACTGTAAATACCATTAAAATGAAGTACTATACTTCAGGGATTTTATCAAAGTAAAAGACACAAATTCAATTCAACATGGACACTGGGATGAAAAAGACAAACAATATGAAATGTTATAAAATAAAAACTGAAACCTTCCAGATGTCAGGGAGTAAAAAAGATCAATATCGATCTATCAGCCAGTATTTTGTACTCTTGCACATGTAAAAGTTTCTATATTGACACGTCAGACAGGACACATACATAAATCACAATATCATGATTAAAATCTCATAAACTGTTATGAAACTCACTGCACGACGGATCGTAAAGAGAAAAAACATTATTCTATCGTTCAGCTGATCAGCACAGCAGACGAGCACCAGCACTTCTCTACGCCGGGAGGCTTTAAACAGAATAATTTGCTGTAATAACGCATCCAGAGTGTTTGTTTGGAGGAGAAAGACTCACAAACTGCAGCGTAATCCCACAGCATGTCATCTGTTTCCCCTCCGCTGGCAGAGCCTCACCTGAAACAACACTTTGTCGGTTATAAATAGCCAATATAATCACAGAAACTGGCATTACACACGTTTGTGAATGCAGTTTGTGCTCTTGGCTCGCCGTTTTTTCCTGCTCTGGCTAATCCTAAATTGCTTGCTGGCGATGCCAAAGTGCCTGCCAGAGTTCAAAGCTGTGAGACAGAAGGGAAGGAGATGTTTCTGGTCCTAAACTGAGCCAGAGAAGAAGAAGAAGAAGAAGATATTTCACTGTTCATTTCACCTGCGAGACAAATCACACCTGACACAAAAGGTTGAACGCTTTGGAGGTAAAGAGGTTTATTTCAAGCATGAAATTATGAGTCGGACGAGTGATGCCACCGCAGCAAACACGGCTCTGAGTGTTGATTGTTAAGTTCAGTAATCCTGAATGATTCTGCTGCGTGAGATAAAATTAAATCGGAGGGCAGTAGATCACAGTCTGGACCTGTGAGACTTCATGAGCAATAAAGTTCAGGTAATTGATGCAGTATTTCTCTCAGCAGACGCTTTTTAAGCAGAAAGAAGCAAATTTTAGACCGAAAAGTGGAGGACAGTGCTTTCAAACCTTGGAAGGTGAAGAGACGTAGTAAATCAGAGACGGAGGGTTAAAAGACAACAATAAAAAAAAAGAGGAAAGAGAGCTTGAGAAAGATTTTTCCTTCAGGCTTGAACATAAAATTGGTAGAACAAAATAAAAACTTATAGATTAGATGGTGAAAATGTCCTAAATACAAACTTGGGACGCTTTCTTATTAAGATTTATAAATAGTAACTAAAACTTTAGGAATAAAATAAAATAAAGAAAAAGTTGGATGTTGCACATGATAAATATGCAGCTGCACCCCGCCAGCCGGTTTAGCTTAGCTTAGCATAAAGTCTGATAGCGGGGGGGAAACAGCCAGCACCACTAAAGCAAACTAATCACCACGTTTAATATCAGATTTGCAGTTTTACAGCAGCAACAAAGGAATTAAAATGAGTTGCACCTCGTCTGCACACAGCTCCGTGTACGTATATAAACTTTTTTGTCGGATTACGGACAAACCGTATGTGCGACAGGAAGTTATGCTCAACTCAGTCACCAGAATTAATGTTGGCAGTGTACGTTTCTGCAAACCACAGAGATGTTGAAACTTTGTATTTCTTAACGTTCGTTTCTTTAGGTTTAATTTTATGTTGTGACAACGTTCTGCTTTTTTCTTCTGTTGAAGTTTAGGCACAAAACCGCTTAGTTAGGGTGAGAAAAAGATCATGTTTTGGCTTAAAATACCTGTTTTTTTGGCTGGAAATGACCCAAAGTCATCCTGTTTAGTTGACACAAACACGGCTGGACAATGTATCGACATCTTGTTAAAAACGTCCAGTGGTTTCACACTTAGAAATGTTGATACTCTAGTCTTGAACAGTGGTCTCTGGCTTGGCGGCCCTTTCACCGAGCTGTAACACCACAGTCACCTCACAACATGAAAGTCAGATCGTAAACATGGTCGTGATCTCTCCTCTCTGCGTCCTTCCCACAGTGCTGGCTGAAGACTGGACTCACACTGAGGACGATCTCTTCAGGAGTTTGTTCGGAGGCTACAGCAAGTGGACGCGTCCGGCGCGAAACGCCACCGACGTGGTTATCGTCAAGTTCGGCCTCTCTATCGCACAGCTGATAGACGTGGTGGGAACACACACACACACACACACAAACACAATTGTAGATCCAAGAAACAAACCACAACGCTTCAAAAATGAAAGCTTTTTCACTTTGTCTGGAGCATTTTCGATGAAGAACCCATCGTAACTTTCACATCTATTGTTGGTTTATAAGTTATCGTGTTATGTGTAAATATCTAATAATAAGAGTGGATACAAAACAAAACACATGTATCAAAAACATGCACACACACAACACTCATGTGCTGTTTTTTTCTATTTCTGGCTCCAAACCAGGACGAGAAGAATCAGATGATGACGACCAACGTGTGGCTGAAACAGGTATGAAAGAAACGGACCCCTACAGGAATTATATAATGAACTAAAACTAAAATAAAAGTGATTCTGTAAACATTTTCTTTTGTCATAAAACTGTAAAACTGTGCAGGAATGGACCGACTACAAGCTGCAGTGGAGTCCCGCCGACTTCGACAACGTGACGTCCATCAGAGTTCCTTCTGAGCTCATCTGGGTGCCGGACATCGTCCTGTACAACAAGTAAAGACGCCACACGGTCGCACATTTAACAGCAGTTTTATATAAATCCTCCTTGGATGTAAACAAGAGTTTCAAAGTCTTGTTTCCGACGCCTGAAAAGTCCTGTAGAAGAAAAGTTTTTCGTCACTGTCTGGATATAAAATAAGTCTTTACATAAATACATCCAAGGACACACACACACACACACTGCACCGAAACAGACCCGACTTTGAATTTCTGTAGGTGGAGGTGGAAATTATCTGTAGTGATCAATTACCTGCTTGATCCATAACATTGCGCTCATCAGCTGAAGAGCGTGTGAGGAGGGGAAGGTCACTTCTATGGAGCCAAACAGCTTGACGGTGCTGCAGCATTCCTGCATATTCCTGCATACCACTCGGTAATACATGCAAATTATCCTGTTGAATAAATGACCCTGATTCTGTTGCGGCTTCACAGCCGTCTTGCATCATACAGCTTGAGTCTGGTTTCCTCCCCTCGAGGCCCCGAGGAAGTATTAATTCTGAAATTCGTCTGGATGGAGACGAAACTTTCTCCTCCTCCAGCGTTTGTTTAAACGAGCTTGCGTCATGAATACAGTGTCGTTAGGACTCGGTGATCAATTATTAAACGTCGCCTGTGTAAATGGGAACAGCTCGGGGTTTATTGATTCACCTTTGAGACATAATGAGACGGAAACTTCAGAGCCTCTGTGAACAAAAACAACTAAAAAGATCTCTTTTTACCCAGATAACACTTCAGTGTTGGTTTCTTTCTCGTCAATTTACAATATTTTCTCTGTTTTCCAGTGCGGACGGAGAGTTCGCCGTCACCCACATGACCAAGGCCCACCTGTTTCACACCGGTCGAATCCGCTGGGTGCCTCCCGCCATCTACAAGTCCTCCTGCTCCATCGACGTCACCTTCTTCCCTTTCGACCAGCAGAGCTGCAAGATGAAGTTCGGCTCGTGGACGTACGACCGCGCCAAGATCGACCTGGAGCCCTTCGAGACCACGGTGGACCTGAAGGTGGGAGCAGACGGATGGATGGATGAGTCTTCCTCCGTTTCCCTTTTTTGATTTGGTGCCAGTTTGTGTGAAGTTAAAGCCTTATCGACGCTTCACACGTGCTCTTTACCAAGGTTTTGTTTAGCAGAAGGATGCCAGCTGAACGTTACGGCTGCTTAACTTTTTAATTAACAGAATATTTCTGTGTTTTTTTCTCTGCAGCATTAAATTAAGAAGAAAACAGAATGCATGGATTCACTTTAATTAAGATCAAAATGCCTAATCAGGCTTTGATTTCTCAGGTTTAAAGGTCCCGTGTTGTAGAGAGTGAGATTTAAATGTCTTCTTTGATTAAAAAAGCGAGACTAAACACTATATAAATACTGTGAATGGCTGAAAACAAATCTCATTTCTAGGATTACTGGGAGAGCGGCGAGTGGGCGATTGTCAACGCCGTGGGCACCTACAACACCAAGAAGTACGACTGCTGCCACGAGATCTACCCCGACATCACCTACTACTTCGTCATCCGTCGCCTCCCGCTGTTCTACACCATCAACCTCATCATCCCCTGCCTCCTCATCTCCTGCCTCACCGTCCTGGTCTTCTACCTCCCGTCGGACTGCGGCGAGAAAATCACGCTGTGCATCTCCGTGCTGCTGTCGCTCACCGTCTTCCTGCTGCTCATCACGGAGATCATCCCGTCCACGTCGCTGGTCATCCCTCTGATCGGGGAGTACCTGCTCTTCACCATGATCTTCGTCACGCTGTCCATCGTTATAACCGTGTTTGTGTTGAACGTCCACCACCGGTCGTCGGCGACTCACACCATGCCTCGATGGGTTCGGAGGCTGTTTCTGACTGCGGTGCCACGCTGGCTGTGCATGAAGCGTCCGGACCACGGCCTGAGGCCTGTAAGGTGCGTAACCAAAGAGGGCCTCCATGTTTTCTATAGTTTGGACATGATGCACATGTTCTTTACCTTCTTTTTATTCCCTTAAAGCCAAAGATTTAAAGGTTCAACTCAAACTCTTTTTAAGGGGCTTAGCGGGGACTGCGACTTGTAGTTGCCCCAGTAAACACACCACCCTCTTTGGTTCTTGTTGTTCTGGAAACCCCTGATAGGTGCTTATAAATGTCATAATCTAACTATAAACATGATTATTATATTATTATCAACACTTTAATATTCGTACTGCTGTTAATAAGCATCTTATAAAGACTTAAAAGTGCCGTATTATTGAACAACGTCTGCTCACTGACTTGTTGTTGTCCCTGAACTCACTTTGTCGTCTCAGGCGGCGCCACCTGACTGATAAGCTCCTCCCTCTCCGGACTCCAGGCCCCTCCCACAGCAGCTCCACCTGGCTCACTCAGGAGTCTGACATCGACCTCCATGGCGGCCACCAGCTCGACTCTGTGGACGCCAGAGATGAGATCCACTACTGCGACCTTCACCGTTACCCACACGCGGATCATCTGGGGAGGTTCGGGGTGAAGATAGACGGCCGGCTGAGGATTTCTTCCCTCTCTCCTCCTTCCCCTCGATTTCTCGGCTACACCCTCCTCCCACAGAGACGGTCCACGTTCAGCTTGGACTGGGACCCCCCTCCCGCGGAGCATGGTTCGATCCAGAGCCCACCAGCCTCTCTTCTGTCTCCTGCGGTGGTGTCGGCCCTGGAGGGGGTGACCTACATCGCAGAGCATCTGAGAGCAGAGGATGCAGACTTCTCAGTGCGTGCTGAGGATTCTTATCATCCCGTCTGATGAAGTTTCAGCTGTTGTGCAGATGTGCAGACATTCACACTCTCCTCTTTTATTGTCTCGACAGGTGAAGGAGGACTGGAAGTACGTCGCCATGGTCGTGGACCGGATCTTCCTGTGGATGTTCATTATCGTGTGTCTGCTGGGAACAGTCGGACTCTTCCTGCCGCCGTGGCTCTCCGGGATGTTGTAAAAACCAAATTGGATATTAAAGGAAATATTAAAACTATTAAATTATTAATAATAAATAATTTATTCAGACAAGGTGAAGAAGTGAGTGTTTTCATGAGTGAAGACGGACACTTGAGCACACAAGATGAGATCCAGTCATCAGAGAGGCCGAGAGAGCAAAGACTTCCTTAATATATAACTATTAAGCCCTGATTGGCTAATTACGCTCAGTGAAACTCGCTGTCAGTCAAAGATACGAGGACTTCTCACTGTAACGTCGTCTTCATTATCGTCAACGTGACGTATTCAGGTCAGCAGTACAGCACTTCTCTCAATAGTAATCCTTTAAAGTTGTCATTAAAAGTAATTAAAGAGCTTGAAGCTAATTTTCAATTAACAGTTGAAGCATGCAGAAACACAATATTCATCCCAATACACGTTGTTTTCCTTTCAACTAATCTGTTGTTGTTGTTGTTGTTGTTGTTGTTGTTGTTGTTGTTACAGGGTATTTTTTCTCTTCTGGCTTCTTAAATATTGAAATAAAAGAAGAAATAATCACTTTTTGGTTGATTTCGTAATAATCCGTTGACATAATGTATGTAAAGTAGCAGACATGGCTTCATTTTGAGAGGTTACAAGTTGTATTTTCTACCTAAAAACAAATTTCCACTCAGCCTGATGGTGTCGAATGGAGGAGCGGGGAAAATGGCAAACAAAATATTATTATATTTAGTTACTCAAGATGAAAACACCATAATTAAATGATAAAAAGACAAATAAGGTTGTGAAATTTGACAATGAAAAGTCAAAAAAGCTAAAATTTAAATGTGTAACTGAATCTAATAAAAATCGAGACTATATCTGTGGTTAGAAGCATCGAGAAATAAGTGAGAACATCTTTTGTTCGGGATATTTAGTTGAACCAGCCCTTTAAACTGCATTAAAAAAAACAGTTCATATTGTCACCAGCAGGGTGCTGCAGTGTGACAGTAATAAACCGATGGCTTCACACCATGTGCTTTTGTCATACACTTGATTTTTATGTGTTTATTAACAGTTATTTATTATGTTGTTTGTTCTTTAATTTAAATTATTGACATTTCACTGCCTTATTACTGTATAATGTTGTTACATTAGACACAAGTAGAAACACCTGAAGTCAACTTCTGCCACCAGGCAAGACAAATGTATTTAAGAGCGTATTTCATATTTCAACCCAAATATGGAAGTCAATATTAAATAAATAAATATGCCCATAAAATAAATAAACGTGTCATTATGAAATAAAAGCGCCCTGAAATAAATAAAAGTTGTCCTTTGAAAAATGTTTTGAAACACTAATAGATTTAAGAGTTTATTGAACTACTCTTTATTTACTCATTTATATATTCAGATTTAAGTTTGACAATATGTTTATTGTTTGTTTGTTTGTTTGTTTGTTTGATGTTGACTAAAATGGCATCCACTACCCAAAATGCTTTTGGCGAAATCACAAATAAAAGAAATGCCAACAACAATCAAAGCAAGCAAACAAAAACACACAGAACAAGACTTTAAAACAAACCAAATTCAAAAAATTAAATATAATACTGATCATGATATGAATTGTTTTATGCTCACAATGAAGCAACAAAACTTATAAACTTTATAATAATAAAGAAAAGTTAATACAAACATGGTTTATGTCTCCTGACTTGACGATTAAACACATTTTATTCTGGTCTCAGTCGGCAAAACATCCATCAAATCAGTTTCCGTCTGCTGTAAATTTAAAATTTGGATTATATGGATTGTTAGCCGACGGCTCTCGGGGTTGGTTATGTTGTTTTTGACTCCGACACAAATAATTCAACAACATCTATATCAATTGCTGTGAAATTGTGTATAGATCCATTGAGCCCCACGTCCAATTAATCTGCTGATCAGCTGCCTTTATTTTCTCTGACACGGCTCCCTCAACATTCGTGCAAAGTCACAAATATTAGCATGCTAACAGGCTAAACTTGAATGCACATGGCAAAGCCTGATACCTGCTAAACATCAGCATGTTAGCGTTGTCATTGTGAGGGCCTTAGCATGCTATGACGGTAGCATTTAGCTCAAAGCAGTGCTATAGAGAGGCGGTGTCCCTCCCCTCCCAGTGGACCACCTCGGGACCTTATTCAGACAAAATCTGTGCAGTAGTTTATGTTTACGTTTTTGTTGTTGTTTTTTTGCGTTTTAAAACAAGTCCCCATCTACTTCAGTTGTTTAGCAGAACGCTGCGACGCTGTTTTGCTGTGAAGCTCCAGAAATGTTTTGTCGACTACAAAAACTCCACCTGACCTTCATGTGGGCGAGGAGATAATGACCGAGCATATTGATTTAACATCAGACCCTAAGTTATCACGGACGGGCCGACAGTAGAGTCTGTCTGAACCAGGCCAACCGTCCAAAAGTGCTCACAGCAAAGTGCCGTTACGTGCTCGGTGCCGGCGCCTGCTGCCTGACTTTGACACTGTTGCCACGGTTGATTCAGAGTGTGATTTCCTGTGCGATCAACTGACTGTAAAGCCGCTAATGATCACCTGACACAACGCTGAAGAATAACACGATTCAGGCAGGACTAACCTCAGGAAGTCATACTCTTATTTCAATTTGACACGCTTCTGCAAATGACACTTGTTGTCAGGAAGATTTTCTGGGCACGGCAGCCGAGGGTCTAGACAACAAGGGGACGCTTGGAAAGATTTTATACCGGGGTTGTCCCAACTTTGCCTGGAGGAACTATTAAATAAAACTTAACTATAACGCTTTGAAGAATATATATATGAAGCTGCCATTTATTTGGGAAGCAACATCCTGCAGCCTTTAAAGTACACAAACCAGACATTTGTAGTTAACATGCCTTCATTCAACAGAGTTTTATTCGAGTCCTCCTCC
This sequence comes from Pagrus major, assembly GCF_040436345.1. Taxonomy (NCBI): domain Eukaryota; kingdom Metazoa; phylum Chordata; class Actinopteri; order Spariformes; family Sparidae; genus Pagrus; species Pagrus major. The sequence continues at coordinate 18,114,148 of NC_133238.1, forward strand.
GCTCAGAAATGTACTTTTCCTCTTGTTCCTACAGTCGAATATTTGAGCTTCACTGTGTGGAATAATGTAAAACATCGTCTCACGTTATTTTCACATTCACTGCAGAAAGTGTGAAATAAATAGAGAAAGAAAACATTGAATGTTCAAATATTATTGAGTTTTTATGAGGGAGAAGTGTAATTTTAAGGATTTTATTATGATAATTATAGCTTTTTTCTGGAAAAAACATGTCGGACACAATAACAACTAGGCCCAAAGACCTCAAAGCGGCTGTAAGTGTTACTTTTTAAAATTAATGTACGTGTTAAATAGCTCTATATTATAACAGTAATCGCTGTTATAGAGTCTTTGGTCGGTAACCGCATTTTTGAACATCTCGATAATCAACTCAATAGCGAGGTTAGCCAGTCAGCTAGCCTAACTGGCTACCAAAATGACGAAAAGCAACTGGTAAGTTTATGAGCAAAGAGCCAGTTCAAGAGCAGCAGCTTAGCTAACGTTAATGGCGACTAACGTTAGCTGAGCTACTGGCTAATGTGGCTAACTTATCTAAAATACTAAAGTGATTATAAAAATGATCAAAAACACTATATACAAAAACAAACAGTAGTCAGAGGTGAAGCTAATGTTACTGAGTCAGTGACGTCGACGCTAGGTAACAAAAACAGTAACAAAGCTAGTAGCTCAGTGGAGCCCAAAGTTAACCTGATTGTCAGAGCTTAGCTATCGTTGGCTAACTGTGCTTGGAAGAGCTAACAAAAATGAAAGTTGCTAAGTAAATGTACACTGTTTTGCAAAAGTGAGCAGCAAAGCTCCTAGCTCATTGCTAATAAAGGTGACGTTTTCATTCATTCTAGCTCAAGTGTAGCTGCTTAGCTAACATTAGCTAACAAAACCAGTATAAAAGCTACTGTGTTAGCTCAGTGTAGCCCCAAGTCAGCCCAATTTCAGAGCTTAGCTATCGTTGGGTAACTATGCTTTGAGGAGCTTTCTTCATTCCAGTAGCCAGCTAGGCTAGACTAAGTAGAGAAGGAAAACAGGAACGTCTGTACTAATGTTCATGGCATCCATCCAGTTGTTGATAAGATATTTCTGTGGTGGAGCTCGACTGTGATCATCGCTAAATTTAGACTCTTTCCAGTGTACCAGGGTTGTTGTTGTTGTTGTTGTTGTCGTAGCATATTAAACCCTAAATCTTTAAAATCTGAAATGACAGCACAAACAGTAGTCTCTCACTGTGTAAACTGGCAAGACAAAATAAGAATTTGTGGAACTTGTTAGAGTGTGAAATGCCTATATAGTCGGCTTTCTGGGATATTAAAACTGACAAACTACTTTTTTGTTACCCATTTATTTATTGATTTCTCTGAAAGATAAGTTCTTGGGTCCAAACACTCAACCCCAAACTTATGACTCAGCCCTCATCCAACCTTATGATTCATCTTGTCTCTGATATCACAACTGGAGATCTCGAGGACCAAAACCTTAACTTCAGTGGAAGAAAGGCGTCTTTATCAAACGTAAAACAGGGAAATTCACAATCTACCCTTCAAAGATGGGAACCTCCACGATCTCTGATGTCCAGAGTCCATTTAACTAACGGATTGATGAATGTAATACAGCTCTATTTATACAGTTCGAGGCTGGTAGCATGCTCTTTGAACCAGGTCAAGTCTCAAGTCTTTGAGCTTAAGTCTGAGTCAAGTTTCAATCTTTGAGTTAGTCCTGGTCAAGTTTCAAGTCGTAGAGCTAAAGTCCAAGCTAAGTCTCAAGTTTATGAGCTGGAGTACAAGTCAAGTCTCAAGTCTCTAGTTCAGAGAGCTGAGATTTGACTTGGACTCTCGCTCAGAGTACAGGTCAAGTGTCAAGTCTCTGAGGGTGAGTCCAAGTCAAGTTTCAAGTCTTTGAGCATTAGTCCAAGCAAAGTCTCAGTTTTTGAGCTAGAGTATAAGTCGAGTCTCAAGTCTTTGAGTGAGTCCAGGTCAAGTCTCAAGTCTTTGAGTGAGTCCAGGTCAAGTATCAAGTCTTTAAATGAGTCCAAGTCAAGTTTCAAGTCTTTGAGGTAGTCCAAGTCAAGTCTCAGTTTTTGAGCTAGAGTATAAGTCAAGTCTCAAGTCTTTGAGGTAGTCCAGGTCAAGTCTCAAGTATTTGAGCTAAAGTCTGAGTCAAGTTTCAATCTTTTTTTTCAGTCCTGGTCAAGTTTCAAGTCTTTGAGCTAAAGTCCAAGCTAAGTCTCAAGTTTATGAGCTAGAGTACAAGTCCAGTCTCGAGTCTCTAGTTCAGAGAGCTGAGATTTGACTTGGACTCTTGCTCAGAGTACAGGTCAAGTGTCAAGTCTCTGAGGGTGAGTCCAAGTCAAGTTTCAAGTCTTTGAGCATTAGTCCAAGCAAAGTCTCAGTTTTTGAGCTAGAGTATAAGTCAAGTCTCAAATCTTTGAGTGAGTCCAGGTCAAGTATCAAGTCTTTAAATGAGTCCTGGTCAAGTTTCAAGTCGTAGAGCTAAAGTCCAAGCTAAGTCTCAAGTTTATGAGCTAGAGTACAAGTCCAGTCTCGAGTCTCTAGTTCAGAGAGCTGAGACTTGATTGGACTCTCGCTCAGAGTACAGGTCAAGTGTCAAGTCTCTGAGGGAGAGTCCAAGTGAAGTTTGAAGTTTTTGAGCTAAAGTCCAACATAAATCTCACGTTTTTGAGCTGGAGTACAAGCCAAGTCTCAATAATCTGAGATAGTCCAAGTCAAATCTCAAGTCTTTGAGTTAGTCCAGTTCAAGTCTCAATTCTCTGAGCTAGAGTCCAAGTCAAGTTTCACCTCTTCAAGCTAGGGTCCAAGTCAAGTCACAAATCTTTGAGCTAGAATACAGGTTAAGTTCTTGAGTGTCAAAACCAAGTGTGAAATCAGAAGAGGATTTCTGAGTTTTGGTCGATTTTGGTAAAAACAAATGATTCATTGTTCTCCAGGACGTTATGTATAATAACTTGTACAAAATTCTAGGAATCGTCTAGTGAAAGGCTCAGAACCTGGTTTCCAAGAAGAATAAAAACTTAATTTCACAGCCTGAGGGATGGTCTTTGAAGATTACTAGAGTGCACAATTTCCAGTTTTGCTAACTGAAAGGATAGCATTATGTTATGCCCCCATTTCAACTGTGGCCTGTGATTTTAAAAGTGGCTGAAGGTCAAGTCTCCAGTCTCTGAGCTAGCGTCCAAGTAAAGTCTCAAGTTCTCAAATCTTTGAGCTAGAGTCTCAAGTATCTGTGCTTGGGTCAATCTAGTTTCAAGTCTCTGAGTGAAGAGTCCAATTAAAGTCTCAAGTTTTTGAGCTTAAGTCCAAGCTAAGTCTCAAGTTTATGAACTAGAGTACAAGTCCAGTCTCAAGTCTCTAATTCAGAGAGTTGAGACTTGTCTTGGACTCTCGCTCAGAGTACAGGTTCTGTACAAGTTCAGTTCTCAAGTGTCTGAGTTTGGGCCCAAGTCAAGTCTCAAGTCTTTGAGCTAACATCCAAGTCAAGAAAAACAAGTAAATAAAAAACAGATTGTTCATGAGTCTCAAATCTCCAGTCTGAGTTGTTTGTATGAAGATTTTTAACACAGTTTCTCTTAGCAGGCTACATTCACTGCAGAGTGATAAGAAAGATAATGGCTCAGACACAGGACCTATTGTGGATTTTGTTGTGCAACAGTGTTGAATTTCTTATGAATTACATTTTCCATTGGGTTTGTCTTAAAAGATACTTGGTGGATAATACCAATTTCTCTTGGAACACACTTACCTTACTCGAACCACCCCCCGTCTCAGCCTAACCATGACTAATTTCATTTCTATACTAACACTCGACCCATTTAAAGCTTTCATATAACCATCTCGCTCTTATACAAGTGATTAGCTGGTGGCTGTCAGAAGTGGACAGTCCTAACTCCTCTTCCTGATCGATGGTGGAACATTTTGCTTTATCACCACTGCGAGCGTTTACAATAAAAAACTTGTGTCTGCTGCTTCAGGGCTAACAAGTGACTGAATGATCACCCATTTAATGACCCAATTACCACACTGATTAAATGCCATGTCTCATTTATCTATAAATATTTAGAAAAACAGATTACGCAAGCAGGGAACACAGAATCCCTTACAAAGAAAAATAGGTATACTTAAAGTTAATTTTATCAAGTAAACAGAATTACGGTTCAAGTATATTTACACAAATCAAAGAGGTCATATTAGGCTTTTTGGGTTTTTGCTTTTCCTTTATTTACTCTCTTCAACGCTGGACCTGCACTGCCTGAAAATGCCTAAATATATATATTTATATATATATTATCAAATACATGCGGCTGTACCGCTGTTGTAACAAAGTATACCCACAATAAAATACTCAGAATTTTCCCTGCAAGTATACTTAAAATTTTTCTTTAAGTGAACTTATCATACTTATAGTCTCCAGTATATTTATTATGTTAGAACTTGAAAGTATTCTACTAGGCAACTATTTAGGTGTTATTTTTTATACTTAAATATATCTTTTAATTGTACTTTTAAGTAGATTTACAGTAAGTAAACTCATATATTCAGTGCCAAATACACTTTGACTTTTCTGTATTCTTGTTAGTTTAAAGTAAGTATACTTAAGGATAACTTAAGTATTTATCTGATATAAGTACATAAAAATGAACTGTTAGTTTTATTAAACTATGCTAATAGCACATTAGCTACAATTTTCCAGCTAATATAAAGATGGTAGTTTGTTTATTGTCTTACACACAGAAATATAAAGACACACACACCAGTTTTTGTCTCAATGAAACAGGTTTAATTCGCACATCATAACAGTTTTAATTTAATTAAACATTTTCTTTTCTTCTACCTTCTATGTTACATTTGTACTTTCACTGAGAGGTGAGTTACAAAACAGATTATAAAAGCACATTAAACGTGAACAGAACTGCTGTTCTTATTTAGCGTAAAGCATTTCTTGTCTTTTAGCGTACATGGCGCTGAGAGAAAACACAGCGTCAGTGAGGGCGGTGGGGAGATAAGGGAAGAGCTTGAAGAAAAACATGTCCGTCATAGACACCAGCAGGTATCTGTATTTAGGCTGAGCGGACGTGACGGCGTGCATCATGGCGTCGACGACCACGTCGGGGTTCTTGAATCCCGTCCTGCACGACGACGTGAAGTACTCGTTGGCTAGCTCGATGTACTGTCGGTTGAAAACTTGCTTTCTTTCCTCGTCTAATTTCTCCCAAATGTCAAAACCTGTTTTTATCCTCAGGATGTTGGTGGCTCGGCCGAAGTTACCGGGCTGGATGATGCTGACCTAAAAGTGGAAAAGCAAAAAAGTGTCATTTGACTGACAGGAAGCGGAGCCTGACATGCTGCTGCACTACACACCTTATTCTGCACAGTGTAATGTTAATTTTATACTGAATGAGCGCCATTAATTGAAAAATAAGCCTGCGAGCTCAGAATTTGTTTGACCTCCTGCCACAGACTTCCTCACAATGTAACGCCTTATGCATCGGAGTGTCACAGGATTTGTTCGTGGTCTGTGCGATGTCACGGTACCTTCACACCAAAGCTGGCCATCTCAACTCTCAGGCAGTCTGCAAACGCCTCCAGTCCTCTCTTTGACACACTGTATGCTCCCATGTTCAGGCAGTTAAAGAAGGAAAAGATGCTCGACATGTAAACCATGCGACCTGTGGCGGGAAACAACATCCATTTATACACTGACATCACTGCAGTAAGAGTATAAGAACGGGAGGTAACAGCGAAATGGAGCTGAATTTTGAGCTGACCTTTGGCGGCACGAACCAAAGGTAGGAAGGCGATAGAGGTCCCGATGGAGCCGAACAGGTTGATGTCGACCATGTGGCGGAAATCTGCAATAGTGCTCCATTCGATCTCGGCCCAGTCGGAGATTCCAGCGTTGTTTACGACCGCCCAGAGGCCTGACAAAGTATAAAATCCACACCAACACACAGTTATGTTTGAATAAACAGACATGCAACCATGATTAAATAATTCAATTTGTGTCTGATGTAATCATCTTGTGTCATGAAGCTTCAGGATACAAACTACATGGCAATAAACTCTTTGGAGACTCTATTCAAAGCGAATCCACAAAACAAATTACAGTCAAAATAATGTGTTCGAGTGTAAATTTGAGTCACAATATTAACCGTCTGAGTTTTTCCCTTACATGTCTTTTATGTAAGACCAAAACCACCAGGAAAAAAAGGTAAGTTACATAAAAATACTAATGGTAAGTAAAAGTTATGAGATTGTAAATCAAAATTAAGAAAAAAGTCTCAAATTTGCAGTTACTTACTCTCTCTCTTTTCTTTAGTTTTAATGCCAATTATTTATGGAAGACCATAACCGCCAGTGAAAAAGTAACAAAAAAAGGTAAGTTAAATATAAAAATACTAATGGTAAGTAAAAGTTATGAGATTGTCATAAGTCTGAGATTGTAAATCAAAATTATGAAAAAATCTAGATAATAAGCTGCTTACCAACTCCCTCTTAGTTTCTCAAATGTGCTACTTAGTACCGTTTAGACAAAAAAAGGTAAGTTAAATAGAAAATAGTAATGTTATGTAAAAAGACATTTATATGGAGGACCATTTCCAAGGTTTAGAAATAACAAAAAGAAAGTTACTAATAAGACAAAGTGAGTTGGTAAGTCAACATTAAGAGATAAAATGTTGACTTTCTATCTCAAAATTAGGATTTAGTTTATAAATGTTATGGAAGGATGAAAAGTTAGGAATAATAAAAATAGATTAGATAGAACGACAAAATTTTATTGAACTTTATTTAAGATAAGACAAGATTTTGAGATCAAAATGATGAGATCAAGTCATAATTATGAAATTATACAGTGAAAAACATTAAAAAACAAACCAAAATATAAACTGCAAGTTGCTTCACAATAACATTAAGAAGTAATATCATAAGTTATTTCAAACATTTCATGTTAAAGCTGACTGTGAGAAACATTGGGTCATTTTTTACAGCGTGCTAAACTCTCACCTTTCTCTGGCAGGCTCTCCTGGACAATCTTCTTAGCCTGCTGAACGTCCTCATCGTTGGTGACGTCCAGCTTGAGGATTTTCAGATTACTGGAGGACTGTCTGATCAGGCTCTGGGCGCCGGCTGCTTCTGGAAACAAACACCCAGCGAAGACCACAAACCCTTTGTGGTCCAAACATCGAGCCAGCTGGTGTCCGAAGCCGCTGTCGCAGCCCGTTATCAGCACGGCGTAGCCGTAACCGTCCGGCACATGGCTGCAGCCGTGGCGGGAAACCAGCTTGGCGAGGGCGAGGATCAGCAAGGCAGAGATGGAGACGATGCCGATGATTTGGCCGATGAGGAAAGTCGTGGTCATGCTGGCGAAGCGTCTGTGAACCACCGTGTCCGAGGACTGTCGACAAGTGCTGCAGACTGCAACATTTAAGCCTGTTCACAACACAGCAGCAGCTCATTGTGAGGGCGGTTTGTTTTTCCTTGAGACGTGCGAGGGTTACTTTCAATTTGTTCAGGTTTTCATGTGACGGGAAAAACATCAGCTGTCTTTTCTCCTAACTGGAAATGTTGGGCCAAAACTTCCATGGAAATTATTTTGATGGGAAAACACAGCGTGAACACGCCTCCAGCTGTTTCATTTTTAAGAAAAATGATTTTTATTGTGATTTCAGTTTGACCCAAAAATTATAAAAGAGTCGCTCCAAAAATAACTAATTAAGAAGCAGGGAGCCGGAGCCAGAGGAACACAGCGTCATAATGCAGAACATCAACACGTTAGCAACACTGACACAGTCTGTTAATGGCCATCTTATTTATACATTTATTACATTTAAAGTCTGCTCAATTATTTTAAGTCTTAACTTTGATAAAACGTCATAAGACAAAGACTTTTGTTACTTCACAGATCAGATACTCGCTGTTCGTCTTTCGTCACCCACTGGAGCTCAAGCTGGAGGTGATCAGAACCTTAAACCACCGGGCCGAGACCGAGAAGTCAGAGGGGAAGGAGAAGCACATCAGGGGAGCACTTAAAACCTGTGGCTACGACCCACAGGTGGCCCTAACGACTCTAGATTGACAATAAAAAAGTAGATTATTTAAATGCAAAAGGTTTATCTATTATTTAATCCCACAGAAAAACACAGCTGCGACAACGTCCACGACTCAGTTATCGCTGTTAATCTCTATTATTTGATTAATGTTTGGTATTCATTTTGAAAAAGAGACAAAAACAAAGCCTTTAAGTTTATTTCAGCTTCGTATATTGACAAGTTAGAATATACAGCAACGTTAAAACCTTCCTAGATTGACAAAAGGTTTTATAATCTCAAATAAAATGTCAAAACATGTTAAAATAAAAAAAAAAGTACTTCTTTGATGCTTGATAAAACATGTATTTCTGGGTCGTCTGCAGTAGGATTGCCATCAGCAGTGAGTCCGACAGTGTGGTTCATGTTACAGTAAGAGGTTGAGTCACATATGAAGGAGCAGTGATGTGTTTCACAGTGAAGTGGTGAAGAGCAGTGACTCCACCGTGTGGTACAGAGAGGTCACTGCAGGTAGTCGGGGAGGAAAATAACTACAAGACAAACAAAAGTTCCCCATTTGTCCTCAATACATGAAATGCCCACAGTGCAGTTTCAGTGTTATTGCTGAAAATATGAATAAATACCACAAACTAGGCCGCATGTCGCCATGGAGTCAGAACACGGGGAACCAAACCTGCCAGAACAATTCAAAAACTGATTTCCTGTCATTTTAAAACATTTAAAAGTCTATTTTAAAAATGGGTTGACCTTTTTATTTATTCATTTACTTTTTATAATAATGTCTTTTCATGTATTGTATTAGATTGCAATGTTTTGACCAAATCCTCCATAAAAACAAATTGAAAACTAATTTCCTGCTTTTTTTAAGTATCTAAAAATTATTTTAAAAACGGGTTGACCTTTTTACTTTTTATCTATTTTTTTACATTAATGTTTGAATGTATTACATTGCACTATCTGTCTGTTTTTCACCTGTTCTTGTTCAGCTATTGTTATCTGAATACACAGGTGAGCTCCATCGTCGGTCACCGGGTTTAACTTTAGCGATGGCTGACCGTCGTTGTTAGATGTTAATGTTGCCACGTGTGTCTGAAATATAAGGAAATGTAAGGATACATGATGAGCTGACAACTTTCTATCACTTTCTATCAACTCCTTGAATAATAAGGCCAATATTTGTTTTTTTTATCGTCGGCAAATTCCCATGAAAACACCAAAACCAACAATGAAATTACAAACTTAAAACTATTAAAAGCGCATCAATGAGCCACACTGTTGCACTCTACAAACGTAGATCCATCCGCGGCTGAAAATAGTCCCTCCTACAATGCTCTGATGTTTTAGAAATATCAAACTATATATCTGTAATCTGCTTTTAAAGATTTAACATCGGTGAGAACTGATGTGCTGAGGGCTGAGAACCTTGATGGTAGTATTTTCATGAGATCTGTTAACAATAATAAAAATATAAAATAACACTGAGCTCATCCTTTGAATGTTATCACCTAAAGGTTTAATGTGAGGCTTTGGTAGAAGACGTAATGAACTGACAATGGATTACCAATTATATTTATATATATATTTGCATGAGTTTTAATGATTTCACTCCTGATTTCCATCGTACAACATGAAGATAAACGTTTGCGTGGTTGTTACTGATTATATCAGATTGATCAGGGGTGAGGCAGTGCTGTTCATGTACTAAAAAAAATAAAAACCCAACAGCTTTAAACTTCTGATACGACAGAAAACAGTCTCGGTTCTGTGTGTTATGCATAATATGTCATGAGCAACTACTGTACCTAAAAACAGTTATCATACTAAGGTGGTAGAAACCTGCGAGGTTCTTCAGGAAGGTGTGACTGTTCACCTCCGGATGAATCTAATCTAAATCCTCTGAATCCAGAAGACATGATAACAGTTTCTGAACACAGTATCTTGATTGTACAAAGTAGCCAAACTGTCCAATAACATCGCTTGATAACTTTCCCCGGGCGCCGAGCTCGCTGTGGTCGATCAGGTCTCGACTTTACCGAAGGTGCCGTCGGGCGGTCGGTAGTGTTTGGGGAAGGCCTTGAGCTGCAGGGAGTTAAAGGCGTACTTTCTGCATCCGACGTTCTTCACAGTGTTTTCTCTTCGGCAGCCCTCGCTGAGGAGACAGAACGGGGGGTAGAGGGGGTTCACAGACAGAAATGATGATTGATCGGTTGTGAATGACGCTGAAATAGATTATTGTTTCTTTGCTGGGGGAGTTTCTGATCAACGATAATCAACAAATGACTCTGCTCGAGTAATCCATAAAGTCAAATGATGAAACACTTTTACAGGTCTGCAAATTTCATTGTAAGCAGGTTTAAATTAACATATTAAAATGTCTTTGAAATTACCACAACAATCCCCTCAAAATGTATTTTCAACAAGATTTAATAATAATATTATGTAATGTTAAAACAAGCAGTTATAAATAGTTGTTTCTTAAATACATTTCCAGGAAACTTTCAAATGTTTTAAGCCTAATATCTGCTGATGATGTCATTTTAATTTCATACTAGCTTCTGTCTAACTTCACCTCAGCAGGACATTAAACTGAAATGAGTGGTTGCAGCTTAATTTCCGAACAGTTTCTGTCCAACTTCTGCACGTCAGTAAACTGAAATATATTTACATTTTCACAACGATCAACAATCAAACACAAGCAGGGACTTGAAAGACTGTAAATATTAACCTTTTTTCCTGTTATTCATTTATTTGCTAACATTTAAGCCTCCATAATCAATTAAGGAACGTAAAATTGCTCCAAAGTTGGACTGATGCACTTAAATCATAGAAATGGTTAAAAAATGTGCTTCAGCTAACTGACCTGCAAATGTTGGACAGAAACTATTAGAAAATAAACTGAACCAGAGCTGCTGAGGTTGCTGTAATGCAGACTGACTGCCAGAGGAGGTCAGTGAAGACTTATTCAAACTGAGGAACACAACACTGGTGACAACATGCAACACATTCACACACAAGTCGACAAACATCGAAGAGAAGCTGAAGGAGAAGCAGTTAAAGTTCAGGAAGAAGATGTTTCTGAGAAGCAAAGAGACGATAAGAAGAAACAACATCTGTTTTATATTCTGCAGGTGGAGGCAGAAAACGTTTATTACAGCAGGAGTGTGGCGTTCAGGGACACACTGACTGGAGGTTTTCTTGGGTTTGTGGTACATTTGGAGCAACACGGGCCGCGGCGAGGCTAAAGCTTTCGGACATTTAACTGCTGATGAGTCTTTGAGGAGAAGCGCTGATCGTCAAACGAGGAAAAATAAAGACAAATAAATCATTTTTGATTGTGAGCTGTATGTGGAGGGTTTTTACATCAATGTGAGTCAAAGTCTTTGTCAGAAACTAGAATTAAAATAACTTTAAAAACAAACAAACAACCGTTCTGTATGACTCAATGTTGGTAGACCAAAAAACAAACAAACTATAACATAAATCTGCGTATTACAACGTATCACACAGACACATTGAGCCGCGATATAAAGTGACAACAGCATGACATGGCACACGCATTATAATCACATTGTATATAGTATTTTTCATATATATTTTTATCTGTATATATATTCTCTGCTAGGAAATAACTTAAGACAAGATAGCAAACGTTAGCATTTAGGCAATACAAGCATTTAAATACAGTTTATGTACAGCAATAGAAATATATTCTCTGATACATCTGGAGTCTATAAATAAAAATAAATAAATAAAACTAAATAAAGGCTAAATTGAGATGTTTCTCTTTAGGAAGCACTTTAACATAATTACACGTACGGGGAATTAGCGTTTAAATATTACTTCACTGCAACTTTTCAAGCACATTTTCACATTCATCTACATCCCTGCTGCTCAGTGATTACGCTATTATATATTTGTTTATTAGATTTCTTTATATAACTTCAACATATAATTTCTGTCTCTCAGCTCAAAAGCTGATAAAATGCACAATATTCTGAAAAAGAAATAGTAGACGAACATAATCAGTAGTGAATAATAACTTTAAGGAGCTGTTAAACATTTTGTGACATTTGGTAATTCACTTTTTTGCTGAGAGAAGATTGATACCATGTCTGTTTGAAGCTTAACGTTAGCGTAACGTTAGCTGGTTCGCTAACGTTACGCTAACGTTAAGCTTGTAAAACCACAAAACTTTTATTACACTTTGGGTTTTGTACAGATTAATGTGTTAATAAGTGAGTTTAGTTAGTTAGCTGTTTCCCCCTGTTTGAAGTTTTATGGGTACGTGAAGCTACAGCTAGCTAGCAGCTGATTACCTTGTTAGCTTAACTTAAGACTGAAACCAGGTGGAAACAGCTAACGTCTTATTTTCCCAAGATAATAAAATCTGCCAACCAGCTCATCTGAGGCTTGTTTGATATTTCATCCCTCACCTCTCAGTTTAAACAGAGAAGAGATGTTACTGTATGTGGGATCATTATACTGTAGTCTGTGTGTGAATGTTCAGGGGTCATCAGAGCACGATAAACTCCCAAAGGAGGCTATTTTTGGTCTGATCCATTTCCTTACTGGGTCGATCTAAATGAGATGGAGCCTCGAAACCGCCGGGGAGGCGACTGGTGATTTCGTTTAGCTTCACAGGCAAAGATATTGATTTTTGTAATGCAGGTTTTCAATGTGTGGTTTCTTTTCTTCAGGTATGTTGAGAAGCGCTTAACACAACAACAAGTCCAGCCTCCAGTCTCTGTCTGATAAAGTCATATTCACGACTGTCTGAGGTGATGAAGTTCACTTTTTTGGTTTCACCCACATTTCTACAACAAGGAATGAGTTCTTTCATTTCCTACATTGCCACACTTTCTACGGTCAACACCAAACCTGTCCCTCCCTGAACAATGGTTTAGTATTTCAGTATTAGTCTTTGTCCTTCAATTTTTATACTTGAGCAGAAAATATCATCTAGGGTTAAAAAGCACTGATGTGTATAGCAGCTGGTTTATGACTGTGAGCTCGTAACTTTTAAAATAACTGTTTAATTGGTATTTAGCATTTAAAAAACAAATGCTAGGAAGCTTCTAGGAAACTGTATGAAAAGAAAACAATTAAAATTTATTTGGTAATCGATAAATTAACTGGTTTCAGTTACCTGAATGTGAAAATTTGCTGGTTTCTTTGTTTTATAAGTTAGTAAATTAAATATCTTTGGATTTTGGACCATTTTTTGGGCAAAACAAGCAATTTCAATGTCAGCTTACAATTTTCCGTTTAACATTTTATAGTTAGTTTTATAGTTTTATAGTTCGTAGGTGGTAAATAAACTATATATCTTTGGATTCGGGTGGGTTAGTGGGGCAAAACAAGGTATGTGAATGTCAGCTACCAATTTTATATTCAACATTTTATGGAAATGTTAAATCTTCTGTTGTACGTGTTAAATAAATTAAATATCTTTGGATTGTGGACTGTTGGTCGGGCAAAACAAGCAATTTCAAAGTCATCTTTTTTCTAGTTTTCGCTCATTTCTATGACATATAAACTAACACAGAAGTAGACTAGATTCAGAGAATGACGTAAAATCTTTTCTGGCTTAAAGTCTTTACACACAGATCTGACAAATCTGAATTAAACCGATAAAAACCTGACTAAAGCATTTGGCACGAGCATGGATGCGTTCCTCGATCGTTCAACGTCACTACAAACAAACTAAAGTCATCCATCAAATAAAATCTGTGCCTCAGCTCAACACAATAAGACTCTATAAAGCTAATATCAACTGTTCTAGCTGCGATCTTTACCAGTTTGTTACGACAAAGTTAACATCTGAAGAAATGTAAACTGGTACACATAAATGCTCTAAAGGGTGTAGAACGACAGCACTACACTGCATATTCAAACACGTTTCCCCTGAATATCCTACGATCATACATTCCATCATCAGCCAATTAGAAACTGCATCCTTTAAAAACACCAAGATTCAACTTTGTCAATTGGCGAGACAGAGCTGATCTTCACTGCATCGGCATGAGAAGCTGAGGAGCAGATGTGGGCTGAATCACTGACTTGCTGCATCTGATGTGGGACCAATCAAAGTGTCTGAAAAGTGCCATCGCTGGCTGCTACGACCCTCAAGGTGAAAGCAGACGTTCAATCTCAGAGATTGAAACGTATAAAAGCACTGACAACATCAAACGTGTCACTGCTTTTATAAATGAACTGACCTCATAAATAATACCTCAGCCAGGCAGAGCTAAAAAATAATGTGTTTTCAGGGAAAATACTCACTTCAACAACACTGTGTGGAGGCTATGAAGCTTGGAGGTTACCACTGGATCGCTATTTGTTAGCACACCGCTTAAACGCTTGTAGTGTGCCACATATCTTGTTAAATATAGCTTCAGTGTTAATATTCATTGCAATGTATTTGTAGGATCAGTACTAGAATGCAACAAATCGAGCAACACAAGCTGTAATTTCCCCAAAACAATGAGCTAAAGACACTAAACGCTCATTAGAAAGAAGGTACACAGTCATTTGATTGGAGAACTTCACTGTAGCTGCTAAGCTAATAGCTTTAGCATCCTATTAGTGGGTGCTAAATGCTAAATTAACTACAAAAGATGTCATTAAATAGTCGTTTTTTATATTGTTAAATGTAAGACTCCAGTGTGATTTTCTGTCCACGAGAGCTGAATATTTGTTCTTGCACTTTTTTGACTGTTCTTTTGATTTTGCATCATCACCCACACAGGTGTTGTCACTTCAGGTTGAATCAACCTGTACCTGCCCACACAGTCCTGAGCGGAGGTCTTAATCAGCCAAATGAAATCACCTGTGTGGGTTTAGAGAGGAAGGGAAACTTGTTGTTTGCTCTGTTACACTTTTTATTGATCATATCGTTTATTGGAGACGCTGCCGTTGAGGATTTTTCCTCTTTTTTCTTGCACACTTCCCATGACGAGGTCAAATATTACATCTGTCTGTACAGTTTCTGCACATACTGTCCTTCAATCACACAACTCCTCTTTAGGAAATGAGTCATGCGTGCTGATCCCTGAACTTCCTACTCTTTTTCTGTTTGCTCAACAAGGTATGTGAGGTATTTAAAACACCAAATGAAGACGGGGGTGCAGATGACTCCTGTCTTTATCAGGGAAAAGAGGAAAATAGTGTTTATGTGCGTTGAATTGGAGCTGATATAATCTGAATCTGGCTGAGTTGTTAGCACGAGTTCAGTCCATGTAAACAGGGCTATAAATACAGTCTTCAGACACTTAAGTCCTCAATTAATCCAAGTCTATTCAGTCAATTCATATATATAATACTACAGGTCAAAATGTCCCAATAAAGGCTAAAACTGGGATCATTTTAATCTAAAACTGGTAAACAGAGTCAGTGAGACGTCACAAGTGACCCAGATCTGCTGGAAAGTGCACAGGCTGAAGTAGAAGCAAAAAAAACTGGAAGACCGAAACAAATAAAAAGAGCGAATACTGCCTGAAAAAATATATATAAGCCGAAGTTATCTTACTGAACTTTGGCACTAAAATAAAAGCTTTCTTCCACTGATGCTCGTAAGGTGCAGAAGCTCATGGAAGACAACGATAAATGGAAAAAGCTTAGCTGTTTGTGCAGAGCTTAAATTATAACTTTCCCTTTATAATGGCTACTATCAACAATAACTCTCTCCTGAAAGCAAGATTTATATACAAGTCTGCTTGTTTTATGTACATATTCACAACTCAGGTGTCACGTCCGGCCTGTGTTTCACAATTACACAATGACGAATAATGCAGAGAAGTCGCACAGATCGAGTCATGAGAGGGCGCTAACCACTAACAATACTCCTTTAAGGTCTGATATCCCTTATTTAATATCATCACCACATGTTCCTGCAACATATCACCAGAATAAATGTTGGCACTGTACGATTCTGCAAACGTGGGACATGTTGAAGCTTTCAGTGTTATAATGTGACTACCCTGCGCTCGTGGTCTGGTAAACCACGTTGTTAGGATAAGGAAAAGACTTTGTTTTGGCTTAAAATACTCAGTTTTGTTGCCACAAATGGTCCTGACGCTTTGCTATAGTTTCCCTGTTTCTTGGCTGTACCCCTCTCAAACACAACCATTACCTCCTCAGTCAACTCAAGTACCATCTTCACATATTGCAGAAATACTCGTGAAACGTACAATGCCAACATTTCATTCTGACGACTGTGCTGATCTCTGTGTGGACGAAAATCACCAGGAAAACACGACAAACACGCGAACTGCATTTTAAGATTCAGCCAGCTTAGTGTGGATGCAGTCTCGATGTCAAACCTATGAAAAGTAAATCATCATACCTTTACTGAGACAAAATAATTATGTTTGATAGTTCTCCAGGCCCAACATGTGCAGTTTTTCAAAGCTGGAAACAAAAATTGTCCATAAACAAAAAACAAAAAAAGGAGGGTGGGGCCTGGCCCTTGGTAAATGGGGCATCGGTTGAGTTAAGCCCTTAGTCAGGGTGGGACAGTGTGCATGAATTTCATACACACTCACAGGACAGTGGCACAGTTTCAGAAACACCCTCGGAGTCGGCGTGGAGTACTCCCACGACTCCTGCGCTACGTTTTTCAGTCAGTCGCTCCGGCTCACGGCCGCTCAGCTGCAGCGGAGTTTGGCCAGGAAATAGGCGACGCTGAGGAAGATCCACACCACCAGGAGGTTCGGGCTGAGGGCCAGAAGGGGCAGCGAGTACAGGAGGCTGGGGTCCAGCCGGAAGTCACGCACCGGCAGCAAGCCGCTCAGGTTCTTCTGGATCACCCCCTCCCTCGTCCCAATGCTGCCGAGTCACAGGAGGTGGGAGGGAGAGGAGGAGGTGTGGAGCGGCAAATAAGGTTGGAGGAAGGGAAGGGTGAGGAAAGGAAGAAGAAGGAAGAAACAAAGAGGAAGGGAGGAAATAAAAGGATATTTGGGGGGAAAATAAAAGATTGCAAGAAGGGCAGGAGAGTAAGGAAGCGGCCAGCGTGTGACGCCAAGAAAGCCAAAATAAACAGATGGCATGTACACATGCATGCACGGACATGAAATGGCAAATTAACGTGATACCGTCGGAAAATCCCAATGACAGAGAAGAAGCCACGACCATGATGATGGTGTGACAGAAAAATAAAGATATTCCAAAAAATGGTTAAAGTAATAAAAATCACATGGTGGCAACAACAAATGAAAAATGAATCACGAAACAACCAGAATAAAAAAAACCTCCCGCAAATAAAATCAGCCAGTCGTACCAAACGAGTCATACAGGCGGGAAACAGAGGAGGAGGAAAAAGAGAAAGAGAAAAAAGAGAAAATTAAGGAAGACGTCTTTCAGAAAAGGAAAGAAGATAAGAAAATACAGTAATGGCTCTCCATGTTTATATACTGTTAGACATGGGGTGAAGGAGGAGGAGGGAATGGAGGGTAAAATGGCGGGAAAACAACCATGAGTGGAAAAAAACACCCTTTAAATTTAAGGAGTTAAGTATAATTTTACAGTCTGGATCAGGAACTTTAGACACAAGAGGTTTACATCTGTCTGCAAGCTAATGCGAGAGCTAGCATGCTGTTACAAGTATGCTAATGCTAGGGACGGAGGAAGGAACAGATTGTAAAATGGCGGGAAAACCAACATGAGGAGAAAACACCTTTTAAATTTAAGGAATTAAGTTTAACTTTGAAGTTACATGCACTCAAAACGTTTACATTTTTTTGCAAGCTAACGAGAAAGCTATGACTCCGTTTTAAGGACGCTAAGGCTAGAAACGGAGGAAGCAATGGAGAGTAAAATGGCGGGAAAACCAACATGATTGCACACTGAAAAAAAACAACTTTAAATTGAAGGAAATAAGTTTAATTTTGAATTAAGTTGCACTCTGGATCAGGAATTTTTACCTTTACACAAGATTTTGACATTTTTTTGCAAGCTACAAGAAAGCTATCACCCTGTTACAAGTATGCTACTGCTAACAAAAGCTAACATGCAGTAAGTACCTGGTGCAGACTTCAAAATGTTAAAATTTCAAGGGTGTATTGTGCATATACTTTAATCATTCTCAACTAATGTTCAGATAAGAGGGGATAACGGATAATGAAAGGGACATTTGGAGGGAATGGGTACAATATCTCCAAGCTTTTATCCAACATGCATCAAAGCTCAATCAAAACTGAAATAAATCTAAAAAACTATATTCATGCTCGTCGGCTGATGAGGCAGAGGGGAGGGAAAAAGGGAGAGAGGTGTGAAGAGAGGAAAAAAGGGGGAAGGAGAAGGTGAAGAGATGTCGTATCATGCGAGTATCCGTGTGGGAGTGCAACTTTATTGAGCACAAGTACAAACGAGACAGGTGTGATTACATCTTGGTACAACAGAGTATTTACAACACAAAGTCACATAGAAACTCCACTTTGAACACACAAATCTTTTGACACAAAAAGATACAAACACTCGAGTATAAACTTATATTTCATGTTGTTTGCGAGAGCCGCAGTGACTTTTAAAGAGACGTTTCTGTCCTCCAGAACAAAATCACATTTGCAGCAGGCTGTAACACTGTGGATCGATATCAATAAAGCTCTGTGTGGGAATATAAATCCCCTGTACACCTTATTTCATCCGTCTGCTGTCTTTATGGTATCGATTATCTTGTTTCTGTTAGTAAAGGTCTTTTTTCAGACCACAAACTTGTGTCAAACACGTTTTGGAAAGCATTTTTACGTGACGTGCTGCTTTCTGGAAATTTTTCGAGTTTTCATTTTTGGTTTGTTTTCTTTCCTTTGTTTGAATTTTTGTATTTTTTGAACACTTTAACAAATAAAACCCAAACTTCCTACCCTTTTTTCTATCTGTTTAAATTCTTACTTCCTGTTTTCTTGTTATGCATTTCTTTATAAGTTGATATATCAGTTTTCAAAATGTGGGTTTATTGATAGATGTGTCTGCTTTTGTATGTATGTTTTGTGCCATGCTGCAAGCCAAATTTCCCATGCAGAAAAACAGGTTGCAACAACCTTTAAAATACAGTTAAAAGGCAGTATTTCACTAACCCTGGGGTGCAGTAAATCTTTACTTAGACTCTCTTAGTGAGGGGGGTCAGACATAATTTGCAAATGAATGAAGGAAAGGAAAAATCAAAGGAGCGATGAAAGAACGGAAAGTGAAAAGAAATACAAATAAAGGAAAAATACGGTGCCAGCCTGTTCGCAACTCAGACTGTGAAACAGCGTCGGCTACTTTTACAGGAAGACAAGACAGTGTTGTGTAGACGGATGGATGGACGTAACAGACTCAGAGACAAGAAGACGTACAGACTCAGTCAGTCACTTGAATATCAGTTAGGTAACTCTCTTCTCCAGACTCTTGTCACGTTACAGTTTCCAGGAAAGAAAGTCGATGCTCATGAACAAAATTGGAACTTTTTTGACAAGAGTCTGGTGAAGACAGCGACCAACTGAAGTTCAAAATATTCAAGTGTCGTCTCTGAGATGAACCAGCAACTCTACATCAGTTTGATTTAACAGAGGAAGCAGGCAGTGAGCTCTCAAATCATACATGGGCAAAACATCCTCCGGACTCTGGATTGCTTTTAAAGATTTTGATCAGCGGATGTGTTTTTTGCCCAGGTATGACTCTCAGTATTATATACTTATTTTTCATTCAGGCACTGTGAGGGCGTCCTACCTGCGCATACAGTCGAGGGCCTGCGTGAAGACCTGCGGCGCCATGCCGTGCTCGTGCTGCAGGATCAGGCACTGCTCCAGGGTCACCGACATGGCCGTGCGGTCTTTGGCGCTTTTGCAGCTGGTGAAGCGAACCCCGTTCAGCCGGCGACAGATCTGACACGGAGAGGAGAAGAAATACTGAAGTTGGAGAAAGACTGTATGACATTAAAGTATCAGTATATTGTGGGTATCAACTCAGTATCTCTATTTTGATGAACAGTATGATACATAATATTCAAATCCTTGTGTAACAGAGCAGAAACGTCACCTCGGCCGCCTGCCAGAGGATGTCCACGTTCTTGTTTTTCCTGGCGTGGACGTTCTGACCCAGAAACCTCAGCAGCTCAGGCAGACAAGTCTGAGACCGAGACCTCGGGAGGCCTGAGGGGGGATGTAAAGTGGAACAGAGCATGAAAAACAATGGTTTTATCTGTAGGGTCTCTTAAATTTTGTTTTAAAAGCACTAACTGAGAAAGGTTGTTCCTCGTTGAACTCGAGGACACTTCAGTACTTACAGTCCTCAGGCAGGACTTCTTTGAACTGTTCGTAGTACGAGTTTAGTCTGGAAAGACTCTCCAGGTTAATGATCTCCTGCAGGGACGTGTCTCCAAACCTGAACAACAGAGAAACAGACATTAAATTGTAGACCAGCCCAGATTTATCTGCTGAAACTGTGTAATTGTGTGTCGGACTCACTTCTCAGCCAGCGTCTGCTGCTCGTTGATGCCGACATTGAAGTGCACCGGCTGGACCCTCAGCAGCATGCCGCTCTGAATCTCCCGCGGCAGCGCGTCGAACATGGTTCCCGGCAGCGGGATGCGGACGTTGAAGCCGTCCCGGTTCCCCGTGATGATCGGCAGCATGTCGGGGGCGGAGCTGCCGGTGGCCTGGGTCACCTGGAAGCGACGGAGAGTTTTTTAAACTTAAAGTTCAGCTGCTACAAAAACAAAAGCTTTAAATTCCTACATTCCTACAAGAAGTTTAAAGTTTCCCACGTTTCAAATAGAGTCCTCACGAGGATTATTAAGTGTTCCTACCTTAAAGGTGACGTTACGAAGATCCATGATGCCGACGCTCATGTCCTCCAACATGGCCAACTCCTCTCCTGGGACCCACACATGGAGAACACGTCATATTCTCTAACCTATAGGGGGCGTAACAGTGAAGGAAACCTGTGTGTGTGTGTGTGTTTGTACCGTAGGTGCTGAGCAGGGACTCAAACTGAGCCAGCAGGCCGATGGTGTAGAGCTGTCGGAGGAATCCGTTGTCACGGAGACAGTTCCTCAGTTTGATAATGAAGCCACAGATGAGAGCGGTGAGCTGCAACACACACACACATCAGCATTAGCATCAGCTCTGCTGTCTGACTGTGTCCCAGCATCAATTACAGCTGCTTACTGCCAACGTGATCATAGTTTAACTGAAAAAAAGACTGAGACTGCAGAGATCCCGTGTCTGAAGCATCTACAGTAAACCTCCTGAGTAAATATAACTGCTTCTGTAACCGAGCCAAAACTTTAAAAATAAGAGGCTTTAAAAAGGTTGCAAGAAAAGAAAATCCACTACCTCGACTACCTCTGGGCACACGTCCTCTTTTTAACTTTAAAGACCTGAAACGTCTCTCAGGTTCATGCCGGCAACACAGGAGAGTAGGAGTGAAGAAATCCCTTCTCTCTCTGTCTCACACTCTTTGATTTTTTTATCCTACTGTCTTTCCTCGCTCCCTCTCCCTTTACACAGCACTTAATAGTCATATAAACACTAAAAAGCCACAGAGCTGTGGACCTTTGCACCTTCTAGTCCTGCAATATTTACAGATTTATGAGCTGTGAGTCACTCTCAGATGATCTAACAGCTAACAGCCTGGATGTACATATGTAAATGCTGAGTAAATGTCATGCAGCTCGGTGTGTCCGCGCTGACCGTCTGGCAGAAGACGACATCGCGGCGGTACTGCAGCGACAGGTCCATGGCTATCGTCGGGGCGCTGTCCTGCATCAGCAGGAAGACCATTGACTTTTTGGCCGTGTCGCTCATCATGGCGACGCACTCTGTGAGCGTGGTGAGGAGAGGGTACAACGCCTCGCTCCACTCGCCTGGGAAACACAAATACAGACAGAAAGTGTAGTTAGAGAGAGATTTACCTGATGTGATCTAATAGCAGCTCAGTTAAAGTCATATTTAGCACCAATGATGTCATTTTTGAGTGAATTTATAAGTCAGATTTGATCTTTTAAGACAGAGACAGAAAACAGATGGAACAGAGAGACGATAGGGGAAGCAAAAGCGTGATCCACTGGGTGAAGCTCCAGGACAGGTCCAGTTATGTTTTGTTTTATTTTGGTTTTATTCTATATTTCTCCACTGGACATCTTTCAGGAATTATTCAACAAGTGACCACTTCCAACAAACTGCTTTGATGAAGAAATGACACATTAAAGAGTCCCTCAGCAGACCAAAAACCTGTTAATTATGACATTTTGTGGGTTTTTTGGTTGTTTTATTGTTTTTAAGTCCCCAGCTACTTCAGTTGTTCAGGAGAACGCTGCAACGCTGTTTTGTTGTGAAGCTCCAGAAATGTTTTGTGGACTACGAAACTTCACCTGACTTTCCATCAGCATGAGGGTGAGCAGATAATAATAATTTTTGGGTGAGCTGTTCCTTTAAATTAGCAACATCCTGTTAGTCCAGCCTAGTTTCCTAGTGTCCTGGGTTAAGAATCTGTGACGGGTGAGAGTTAAAGCTATAAATGAGTGTTAAGTTGCTCTTTCATGCCGAAAATATTATCAAAATAATGTCTGTAATCAAACACAAAATGTAAAAGCTGATATGAGTTTTGAAAACACCTGCTACATACTAAATACAGGTTTATTTTCCTCCCACATTTAATTTACGAATCAGATACTTAGTGTGGAGTCCAGGAGAGTTGAGGACAGACGCAGAGAAGCATGAGTGGGACAGCAGCTCTTACCTGGGTACGCCTCCTCAGCACTGGGGCTTCCATCTGGAAGAGGGGATGGAGGTGCAACATGCATGATTAGCAGAGCGCTGCGAGCCACACGAGGCAGCAGAGACACACATAGAAAAAACACTGCGAACCAGGGTCAGACATCTATCCAGAAACCACTCAACAACAGCTAGATCTCCCAGGCGGATTCTGCTAAGAACAGAGCTGGGATATTTTTGTTGTCTCTTTAAAGAGCATCAACACACAAGTTCCAGTTTTAAAGACTATAAACTGAACTAAAATGTCATTTCTGCCACTTCTTGTCTCTCAATCGAAACAAAACATTAGACATAAGTAGCGTAGGATCATGGGAGTCGTTTTTATTGCGTACAACCGATAATGCTGAAAATCTGTCAGTGTTACTGAGACAGAAATGTTTTATTCACCATGTTTAGAAACGTTCACTGACTTCCTTTCTCCCTCTCTGACTCTCTCCCAGAAGTCAAATGCTTTCTGAACTGCCTCCACTAAATTCACCGTTTTTAAAGTACAAGGTTTGGATAGACATGTGACCCTGGTCCAGAACAACATGTAGAGTGAGCACAGAAATCTCAGATAAGACCGTTGATCGACAGGCTGGCTGTGTTCAGCCACGAAGCAGCGACAGAAGCTCTTACACCGGCAAAGCTGGAGAATAAAAGAAGCTGTTTCTAATTTTCTGCTTCTACAAAAATCTGCAACACTGAAGACAGACCGAAACAAAACACACAAAACAAAACGTTCGACAGTTTTTCTCAGGTGAGGATTCTAGAAAGTGATTAAAAGAGTGAAAGAAAACAGGAGAGGTTATAAAAGAAGCAAAACAGGAAATGAAATAAACCTACAGGATTCCTGTTCGGGGCTGGGAGGGCGTGCAGAGGAGAGGGCGGGTGGAGAGGAAGAGGATGGTGGTGGTGGTGATGATGGTGATGGTGGTTGAGATGAAGGTGAATCCTGTGACACACTTCCTGGGTTGATCCAGAAAGCACCTCCTTTCTCATCATCTTTTCACAGCCATAAACAGCAGTGTTAATTTATACTTTTAAATATAATTAATGTCAATTTGTGTCTGTTGAATTCATTCATAATTTCATTGATTATATTTGAATTTTATTGCTGCTTTTTTTAAATAGCTGCATGTCTGTGAAAACTGATTTTAAAACATGTTGTTAACATTTAAGGCGGTAAACATAAAGAGCAAAAATGAGTACAACAAATTAAAACTAAGGAGAAAGCAAAGTGAAAATGTAAGATTCATGTTTATTTGTATGTAATTTAACAATGAGCAGTGAAAAAAGACCTGCGTTGATGACTTCAGAGAACTTTTAGTTTCAATAAAACCTTTTCTCAGCCAAAAAAAAAGCCAACTGCCACCCAGAAAACAAAAAACTATCTTTATTTTTTGTCATTTTAACACAAAAGTCCCTTCAAAAAGGAAAACAAAAGATTTTTCCAGCATAAACATGAATTATTTCTCATACTTCTGTACGAAAAAGTAAAAAAAACAGCAAAGAACAGAAACAAAACAGTATGTTTAGTTTGTGTGTGTTACCTTTCTTGGTGGCGCCCCCCTGCAGGTCAATCTGTGAACTGTCCTGACTGCTGTCACTGGGTCTCCTCTCCTTCTGAAGCAGCTTGTCAACCCGCTGGATGATGCACTCCAAAGACTTATCCACATTCAGCCAAACCTTCTCCTGCAAGGACAGACACAAGTCAACTTACCCCCGTTTTCAGAGCCATGTGAAGGTTAATAGAGAAATTACAGCAGGGAGAAGAATTGAGCCGGAGGGCAGAGGAGATGCACATGAGATGAGATGAATCACATCAGTATGCAAATCAGGGAGCACGCCGCAACTTTGCTTAACAAAGATTTATGTAATGTGAAGTAATGTGTAGCTCTGGTTTCATTGCATAACTATGAACTCTCATTCAGGCTGCCTGGAGACAAAGACGCAAAACACAGAGTGATTACACTAATTCTATCACATTTACAGTCATGTCAACAGCAAGAAAAAAAGCAAAATACTATATAAATGTAGAATTAAATTAGTATTTAAGCATCTTTAACCTATTTAACCTATTCATGAATATTTTATGAAACACAACAAAAATATGAATCTCATTATTGTGCACTGTGCCTAAAAAATTGTTGTAGCAGTGACACAGATAGTACGCCATAATAATAAAACCATTCTAGTTGGTTTTGGTGATTCCTAACTAGCTAACTTACCCACTCCTCTTCATGCCAGTCTACATGTAGCGAGGACCGGCTGTTACGACCGCTCCACTTGGCCAGAAGCGTGTCCTGGTCGTTACGTAGGACTACTTGTTCTGAGTCGGCGGAGGGCGAGGCTTTAGAGGCGATGTACTCGGGCCGTGCTGCGTTCAGGGCCTGAATGGCCGAAGCCAGCAGTTTACAGTCACAAACTGTCACCAACTGACGAGTCTGAAGTGGAGAGGAAATGGTTAATGTTTTATGTATTTGAGAAAGAACATCATCATTTTCAGACACACTGCAACTCCTTTTTAATGGATTATGGTGTTTAGTGAAATACCTTATCAGCCAGAATAGCGAGTGTCCTCTCCAGTCCGCTGGCAGATCGGTCCTTGGCAGCTCGGGAAAGCCTCTCGGCGTAGTAGCTGACCTGAGTCTTCAGCGTGTTGATGTGGGCGATGATCTCTTTGGCTCTGACGATGTCCTGGGGTATGTAGACAATGGACTGCGAGCTGGAGAGGGCGCTGCTGCAGAAAGCAAACATACATGGCTTTAGCAACATGTCAGTATCTAACTGTATGCCGATGACACTCTCTTATATTCTCAAAATGTTAACAGTTGACTGTTGAGTCTTGGTGCCTCCATCTAAGGTGTAATCCAATATAACTTTCAATTGAGGGAAAGAATTGTTACTTGGCTTTTTAAGTCAATTTTGTTAATAACATTGTATTTGCATGCACATGCCTGCTCTTAACAACAGTCCTATTGAGTGGCTACAGGTAAACACATGGACAACATGAAACTGACTTGATAAACAGGACTCGGGGTGATACCGTTCACTTTAGAAATTCAGATTGATCTTTATGAGAATTTAAGGAATTCTTGTCAATGCTTCATTGTCAGCTTTACATATTTTCCAAGCATAGTTTTATGTTTTTACTAGAACTGCAACAATTAGGTGATTCATCGATTAAAAAGAAAATTAATCACCAATTATTTTGGTAATCATTTAAAGCAAAATGGTCAACCATTTGCTGGTTCCAGCTTCTTAAATGTGAGGATTTGCTGCTTTTCTTTGCATTTATGACAGTAAATGATGAGTCTTTGAGTTTTGGACTAGACTCGGATCAACATATCAGTTGACTGTATTATACAGCAGCAATGACTGAATTTACAAACTGAACGGTAATTCAACAAACTTGGTGTTCTGTGTTACAAAATATCTGGGTGTCACACATAAGTGAGCTTTGTTGTTTTAGATACTTTCAAACACAACACTGTTAATACCAAATGCACCATGTGTCATTATTTGTTGCCATACATAACCTGTTTGTAATATAACATTCATTAATAACCCTGTACTACTCACCAGTTCATCCACAATGCTGGAATTTCACTTAACTTTTGTGACAACAGTGAAAGTATGTTTTTGTGGTGGTACAAGGCAGTGAGAGGCAAACAGTGTACGAACAAATGAAAACAAGCAAAGCAGTGCAACAACTCACCATCCCTCCTCATATTCGCTGATCAAAAAAGTAACAAAAACAAAATTAAGAGGGAAGCCATAGAACTGAATGGCAGAAACAATGCATTCTTCATTTTCTCGTAATGTAAAAATGACTTCAGGGCAGTCAAATCAAAATAGATACAAAATAATCTCATATGGATCAAATCTGTGCTAAATACTTGAAATGATATAAGTAAAATAATGATTAAAGCAACAAGACAGGGGCAGATATCACTGCGATTGAAGGGAAAACGCATGCACATGTAATTTTGTTTTTCTTTTATTTTCTTGATAGATGGTCACTGTGATTGAAGGAAAAAAAACCATGCAAATGTAATTTCGTTTTCCTATTCAATGGTCGGTAAGTCTGCTGATCAACTTACTGTTTCTTTGCCTCCTCAAACTTCTGGATGAGTTTCCTCAAACCGCTGTTTTTAAAACCTTGGCAGTGAGCCGCAGGAGCTCCGATTGTTATCACATCGTACGTGTGTTCTGAAAAGGCGGAGAACCAGAGGTGTTTAAAATGAATCATTTAGAAATCACCAGAGCTGAAAGGTGTTTCTCTGGTGGTTCTCATGTCTCACCGAAGCCCAACTCATCCTGCACCCTCATCCTCTGGACGTGTAGGTTGGTTGGCATGAACTCAAGCTTCCTTTCAGCCTTCAGGTTACTGGCTTTGAACGAAGGACCTGACGTACAGTGGATAAAAATCGAGAGAATATTTCTACGTGACAAAAAGAACAAGGATCTTTTTTTGTAGCTTGAAACCTCTGTGGACACTCACCTCTGTAGTCGTTGAGGTCTGTCAGTGTTTCCTGGTATGCGAGTATTATGGTCTGGTACTGAGAGACAATCTGTCGCCGCAGGTTTTCCCAGCAGGGCGATAACTCTCCCAGCTCCTCCAGCTCACACACCCTGGTGACAGACAAATGGTTGCAAGGAAATAATGGGGATTAGGCACTGAAGAGGGGAATAAATGTGCACATAAAGCTTATGCTTTATTATTGAACCTCTACTGCACGTGTCGATTAATTGCCAGAGCAAGGCAATTCAGGATTAGATTCTGCTTTTTTCGACTAATTATGAAAATAATCTGCAATCTTCAGGTTAATCAAGAAAATCATTGTTATATAGTTACTGGCAAGGAAAGTACATGCAAATGCAGCTGGATGAGGACAGATGGACTGTTTATGTAATTGATGCTTGGTGCTCAAACACAGTCAAAGTTGATGGATAGTGTTTACCTTATGTCGAACTATAAATGTGAAGATGCTTACCATAATATCATCACTATCTTTTTGCTGCTGTTTACATTCACCCAGACGCACATTTATATATATGTCTATAAATAACTGTGTACGTTTTCTTTGTTTGTGTCGCATTAAGGAGTGAGATGTGATTAACTTGAATTTTTTCATGCAACTCTGTGTTGTTAGAAAAGTACGTATCTGTTTGTACCTGGACGCGTCCTCCTCCAGCAGCAGTTTGACAAACTGTCGGGGAATGTTTAACGACAGGACGCTCTCGGCCATTTGCTCCAGCACCCGTAGGTGATTCCCATCGGTCGTGGGGAAGCGGTACATCCTGGACATCGTGCCTCCGAACACTTAAACCACAGAAAATACAGTTAGCCTCAATTTGATTATTTAAATCAGACTCAAAGGACAGAAAGCTACGCCGATGGTGCACATGTTAGTAATGTTATTGTACCCTCTGTAGCGTTTCACATTTGTGTTATTTTTGGATCAGCGATTCATCCCTGAGGTAAACACATCTCCCCGACTTACTGAGTGACAATCAATACATTTCTACAACATCATAATAAGATTCAGAGTCTGATTTATTGGTACACATGGAGCCAGGCGGGCGAGACAGGTGGAGGAGGGGCAGGAAGGAACAAACAAGGGGAAGTGCATCAGACGTTTCTCAACTGGTATGAGTTTTCATGAAAGAGCAAAGAAGAGAAACCTTTTGGATGTTTACTCTGCAGATTTTGTTTCCCAAGACGACTGAACCTGAGCTCACACTTTAAATTGATGTTAAAGTTTATTTTAGGCTGTATGCTTCAGGCTAATGTTCAGGGTTGAGGGCAAATTCAAGGGGTGGGTGTATTTTTCTGGGATCACTTTCGTTCTGTGTGGATTATAAGTACATCTACGGAGGCCCTGAGAGGCAACCTTACCTCATGTTGAGCTGTCATACCTGAGCGCAGCAGGGTGTCTTTGCATAGCGAGGAGTACTTGATTCGGACTCCCATCGACTCGGCGAGGCTCTCGTCAACAGGCAGCATTGTCTACGACACACACACATAAACACACACACACACATTAAAACCACCTCCACCTGCCTGTCCACTCTTTTCGGCCTACACTCACCTCCACCACACTCTAACCTCACTGACACTACTCCTACACAAGGATAAAGCTATTTCGCTGCGCTGTGAGGCTGTGTGACATGTTTGCTGTCACACGGAGCGGGTTAAGTGAGTTCTGTTTATTCATACAGCACTATACATAGATACAGACAAACAGGAAGCCACATGTTAGTTAAGAGATCAACTGCAGGAAATCTAAAAATATCAGAAAATAATAAAAACACAAAACCTTATCCTGTTTGCAATGTCAGCGAGCCAGCGGTCATAAACTAATCCTAACCTCTTCTAATAAATACCCAAACAAAATAGAAAATATCTCTACACCAGATCTTCTCCACACAGGAAATTAAATCTCAAATCAACCGCTCCCGGAGGACCGGGTCCCTCCCGGTGCCTCTTACCCGCCCGTTGATGCTGTCTGGCAGGCGGCCGACCGACATCCTCTGATCCTGTCTCTCCTCCATCTGCCAGGCAGCGATGGTCACGTTGCCCACCCGCTGGTTCTCCGCTGATCTGTCCATTCAAACAGGTTTATTAATCTATTAATTATGATTTGGATTCATTTTTAAGTTTGTAAAATGCCAATAAACTGTGAAAAAACTGAAATATTTAATTAAAAATGATATAAAGCGGAATTAAATTACCAAAACCTTAAATTTAACGAAATAGTTCAACCAAAAAAATTAATGTTTTTATTTTTGAATGAACTGTTCTTTTAAGTGGCTAGAAGCAGAAATGTTATCTATTTATAGACTTATTATTAACTATTTATTCATGTATATGTTTTTCATTTAATTGGTAACATAAAGGGACTAAAACCTATAATTATTGTATCATTTTCCTTCTTTTTTAACATTTTTATTTAATATTTTCATTATTTTCAATCATTTTCTTGTATACTGTATCTTTATTCCCATTAAATGGTATCTAATGTCACTTTTGTGCTTGTTTTCTTCCCCCCTTCATTTTCTATATAGTCACCAGAGACAAAAATCTTATTTTACATCCTGTTATTCTTGCAAATCAAACAGTTTCTCTTCACAGGAAAGATATTTAAATAAAAGGATGTTGAACATTTCCTTCCTGTCTTTCTTCATATGTATGCATGCTTTGCTTTGGTCTGACAGTTTAATGGAGATAGATTTAATGTTGGGGATCATGAATGTAGATCAACATCATATAGACCGGTGTTTCGGTGTCAAGAGGTTTATAACTGACAAAGAACAGAAGGATCTGCCAAAAGAAACATCCTCATCCCATTAAAGGGAACAGTCTGTTATTAAAGAGCTAAAAGACATTTGTTACCTCAGCTCCAGGTCTAATCTGTGGCTCCTCTCTTGCAACAACTCCTTCACAGGAAAAAGTGCCGAGCCCAACATGTACATCTAGACAAAGACAATATAAACGATATGTTATTGTTTTTAATCCCTTCTTAACCGGTATGACACAAGTGAACAGAAGTCGCTGCCGGGGATATCGTACCGTGCCCTGCGAGCGGTCCTTGACGTCGTAGACGGCCAGTTTGACCTGCGTCTGCTGGTTGATGTTGGAGTCCTGGAAGAAGGCGATGCTGCTGAGGAAGATGGGGTTACTGGTGCCCTGTGGACGGAGGCAGTGAATCAGCATTACTTCAATGACAGGACAAGTTTATTGAAACCTTCAGCTGTCATCTCTTTCTCCAAACATGTCACAAAATGTGTTTTTGAAATGTTAAACTGTTTTCGATGACTCATTCTGCGCCTGTATGCACAAAAAAATTTCCAATTAAAAGTGATTTGAAGTGACCTCAAACTGGACCTCGTCAGGTTATAGATCGTACTTCAGGTGTGTTTGGACGTCAAACTGTGTAGTTTAAAGTTCAGTTTGTTCATTTCTCCCTCGAGACTTCAGCAAGTACGCCACATTATGGGCCGACTGCTACTATTCTGTGACTTTAAGACAGAAAAGTGATTAGTAGTCTAAAGCGTCTGACCTCTATGACTTCAGTCTGGGCGTGTTTGGTCCAGAAGGCCTGCGGTGGTGTCGTGCAGCTCACTGCTACAAAGCTGTTGGGTTTTCTGTCCAAAGCAGGAGTCAGCAGGTCCGTGCAGGCTGGAGGACAAACACACAAGTCAACACGACGTGAGGCCGAGAGGCGCCTGAAACCCATCGAGTCATCTGAACCCACATGACGCTTTACTTCATCAACAAACTGATCCAACATGATTCCTTTAAGATGAACTAATGGTTGATACATGAATTATTAATGAGGCCAGGTTGGTGTGGATGTATTGTTTTGAATGTCAGTGTTACTCACCCACACTGAACTCGAGCACAGGCTCATCTGGGTCCTGACTGTTTCCTGGAAACAACCAAGTCACGTCAGATATCAACACACCAGCACAAATATGTTTACTGTACGTTACTTTACATCTCATGCTATTTTATACTTTTACTTCTGAGCACAGATTCATACTGATGATGAGGTATCATCACTGTAGCAGTTTAGCTGTAATCAGCGCTGATCCTCAGTGTGATACGGTGACAGATGATGAGACGCCCTCAGGCCTCGTTATGATCTGCTTCAGGGCAGGACTGTGGTTAAAGAGGCTGTTGGCTCCCACACGAGTTTAACACGCTGCCAGCAGAGTGTGCACTTTGGTTTTAATGGTGCTGCAAGTGGATAACATTAACATCATGCTGTGTTTATACCGGGCATCTCTCCTGAATTTAAATGAAATCAGGCTTTAATTTTATGTATTTATGAATGTATTTACTTCACAAGATCTCTAAACACACAGGCCAGTAAGCACTTCTTGGATGTAGGCCTGCAACTTATGATTGTTTTCATTATCAGTTACGCTGCAGAGTAACTGCACGATTAACCGTTCAGTCGATAAAATGTCAGGAAATTGTAAAATATGCTCATCATTCCAGTTGCTTGTTTTGTGCAAGACTCTTCATTTACTGTCACAAATGAGGGAGAAAAGCAGCAAATCCTTACATTTAAGAAGCTGGAACCAGCAAATGTTTGGACATTTTTGCTTTACAAATGAATGAAAGCATAAATTGATTATAAAAAAAAGAGTTTGCGATTAATTTAGCAGTGAAAAACATCTAATATAATATAATATTAACATTCAATTGGAACACTTTGAGCAAAACATACGAAATGACAGACAGAAATCTTGAGCAGAGCTGAAATGATTAGTTGATTAATTAAATAGTCGATCCAGGAAATTAATCTGCAACTATTTTGATATTCGATTAAATCACAAAATACCCAAAAATCTTCCGTTTCAGCTTCTTTTCTGTGAGGATTCGCTGTTTTTGGACTTTTGGAGGAATTCATTCTACTTTTACTTCAGTATCGACTTCTCCTCACCTGCGAGAGCCAATCCGATCATCTCGTTGGACAGCTCGAAGGTGTTGGCCCGGTACACCGACCACGGCCTCTGTATCCGGGAGCCGCGCTCTCTGCCCCCCGCCATGCCTGTCCGGGACGAGCGGGCGACGGCAGGAGGCCTGAACACACACCCTCACGCACACGCAGTCACACACTCCCATGTGATGTGCGCCTCTTCCTGCGTCGATCCACGGCTGCTCCGGTAACGCAAATCACCTCTCTAAATGGAGACAGAAGAGACGGAGGGACATAATTTATGAATTGATCAACATTCGCTTAATCTCCTCTGTGTTCTGAAATTTAGCAGGTGAAGCTAAACGAGCTCGTGTGGTCGATGATGCGGATGAACGCCTACATCTGCAGCAGCGGCAGGAGGAAAGCCTGAAGAACAGAAATAGGGAACAAGGTACAGAAAGTGAGACTGGGTACAAAACTGGCAAGAAGCGGGAGGAGATAAAACTTCTCTAAATCTCAACTGAAACTTCTGATGTCAAGTAACCCAATCTATATTCACATTTACCGCCTACACAGTCAGCAGCAAGATTCATATTCTGAATCTGTGCTTCTTTTCAACTTCGAATCTCTGTTTGAGCCCATTGCAGAGCTGCACAATCAACCCAAATGATATCGAAATTGGAGTCCGGCCAAGTGCAATATCCAAAATCACAGAAGCTAATTATATTGATGAAGACAAAACAGCATTGTAACAAAGTACTGTAGTGATGCAGAGATGCTCCGGCCTACAAGTCTTGTTCTCCAGATGAAGTACAGACTCATTTTTTCAGTGAAAATGACAAATGCTTTGCAAAAACGTGTCATAAATCACTTGTAATATCTGTCAACATAATTGCAGTCTAACCCGACTGCTTTTGTTGCTAATAGAGATCAATAAAGAAAAGGGAGAGCAGAGCAGAAGAGAAAAAATGCAGAGAAAGATAATATTCCCCTCTTGTTCCACCTTCTAACATCACTGTAATACATTTTATATCTCCATTTTCCATTCGTAAGAAAATAAATAAAATCTGTTAAAAGCTCATTTTAGACTTACAACAACAAAATCTGACAGTTTCTTTGTTTATTGTTAAAGTTCATTCCTGCTGCAGCCGTGCGGACGAATAAATAAATATCCAGCAACTGTAAGATTAAATCAGGCTTCAACTGAACTTTTAACATCGTAACATTTATACTTGCATACAAGATGGGTGGCTAACGGGGCAGAAGGGTGCATGTACTGTATATACATGTTTATTTATGTATGTATTTATAGAGGAGACGGAGGCACGTGTCCGTTAGCGTGCGACCGAGCATCATCTGTATCTCCGAGTGCTCTCGACATCAGCACGTGTGTTTTCAGTCTCGTTTTAGACACATATGCACATATATCAGCGTCCTCAGCAGTTTGTGTCAGCCCACTTAAAAACTTTGCATTTTATAGATGTTGATGTTGCTAAGAGACTGTAGGTCCTCCACATTTTGATATATCTTCCTCCTCATTTTCTTCACCTTTTCTTTTCCCTTCTTCATCCTCCTCCCTCCTAGTTTCACCACCCATCGCTCTGCTCCCCAAATCTATCACTGCATTTTGCTCTATTTCCTCCTAATTTTCTCTCTTTTGGGATTTGTATCCCTGAAGGCTTCAGCCTGCGGATGAGTGACTGTCCCGCTCTCTGCCGTCTCTCCTGTCCCATTTCGTTAAAGAGCAATTAGCCTATTTGCGGCAAAGCAGCGAACGCAAGGGACGGTAGCTCGCTCACATGGTCTAGTTTGATGGAGACATCTGGAAAAAACTGACGTAAATTCAGTGTTTTTCTCTAAAGACAGTTTGCTCTTAGATTCTTCTACCTCTGCCAACTAAAACGAGGTTTTTCTGAAGGTGAAACACTTTCATAAACGATAAATCTTGAGAGTAATCTGGTTTTAATTGTGGTTCTGGGTTAATAGTTGGCGGCCTACTTCCTGATATGTGGTCCACCGCGGTGCCTGATATGGCCCACTTTGGTCAGCTCAGATTCATGTGCCCTACATCTGTCAATGCAAACATCTGGAGCACTACCTGAAGTCCGAATCCACCTGATTTACATGAGAACATTTCGTGTGGAGGACCTGAACATCTACTTTGGTACCGCTTGTTCCTGCAGCTCAACATTCGCCAACCAGTGACGTTTAATTTGCAGTTTTCATGGAGCTCTTTTATGAATTTCAAGCATTTCTGGGGCTTTTCTTACCTTTGAAGAGTGCAAAATACAGGACTGAAAGGAAACAAGGGGATAGTGAGGGTGTCTTAAACCTCTGGAGTCCAGCAGGACCCCTAAGAGTTGTTTTTAGAAGTAGTTTCAGTGGTAGAGAGATGAAGACAAAAAGCTCACAGGCTAAAAACAAGAAAAATACAACATTTAAAGTTTTACTGCAGGAGTTTTCCCAAGGAACTTTTTGATTCTTTGAGAAGCTGTTCGAGGAAGAAGGAAGAAGTTCGGCCCAACTTCAGCCCTTGTATGTTTATAGCTACTCTCTTCAATCTCTGTTTAATCAGGTAGAAAGGCTGGAAGACAGTCGACGGTTGATTTGCGAGCTGTGAAAACATCTGTCTGGCTCAGTGCATATAAAGAGCCTTTAAAAAGCATGTGTATCAGGATGAACATGGTAGTAGTAATCATAAGACTGCAGCAGTCAGTGTGGCTCCAGCGCTGTCTCGCTGCAGATTTATGGATCACATGACAACACACACAGTCCAGATCAAAGAGGACAGCTCTCCGTCCTGGTGGCTAAGTTCCTGCTAAAATACAATGACTCCTTGTGCCAACACGAGTCAGCAGAGGAGACGGTCTTATAAGTAAATGTCAGGTTCAGACCCATGTTGAGTCTACAACGTGGCAGCGTTAGCTCCTGAGGTCAGGGTGGATTCCTGGTGTAAACGTTTAACACCGCATGACGCTCAAGCTCGAGTAAAATAGACGATAAAGCAGGGTACGCTTTAGGGCGAGGCTACCTTGTGATTGACTCCCCAGCTCCACCCTCTTGTCCAAATATGGTCACTTCTGGGTCCAAAGAACCAACATAGCGACGTCCAAAATTTCCAAACGGTAGTCCACAAACCGGTGTGTGACGTCACAATGAGTTTACACTTGGAATGAAACCTTTGCTGTCCTGACCACTCAAGTATTAACACCAAAATCAAAAACTAGTCTATCTTATCTCTGTGAAGCCATCCAGCAGTATATGTTCTGGTTTTGTTCTGGTACCTTTTCAAATCACCACATAAACAACATGAAAGTAGTTGATGCATCTCTGGTCTTTGTTCCCAAACCTAGAAAGAAATTTCCAGCCTCTCGGCCAACTGGAGTCACATTTTCCACTCCTAAAGCCAAAAAACACCAAGACGTCAAGACGAGCACTTGCTTCCAACTTTCCCTATCAAAAACCTGTTTCTACACATCATCAGTTTCCAACACCCATGTGTTTCCTCACATGCAACTTCCTGTCTTAAGTTATTGGTCTGTTAAACTTTTCTGTACAGACCAAACGCTTTCTTTAGATTAATAACGGTCAACAGCGTCATGTATTTATCTATAAACCTTATATTTGTCCTGCTTATCCACAGAAATCACAATTAAACCCTTACTTTTTCTCCCATCCGGACGCCTCATATTCACTGCAAATCCCTTTATGTGTGACCTGCAGCAACAGACGACAGATTTAACACCTCGAATCAATTAACTAATTTGGCACTTGTGGGAATTTATCATCTTGCCAAAACAGTCCTAGCGAAGCCAAGAAAAAAAATAAATCAGGAGCAGCAAACTCGTCTCTGAAGCAGCGGCAGCACAGAAACTTCACTGAGGGGGAAAAGCTGCCGTATAAGGCAGCTCCAAATTTAGCCTGGTGTGTCAGTGTATGTGTGTGTGTAGGTTTGTGAGTCACATGAACTGGGGCACACACACACTCTGTATAGGCCACGGTAAATCCGGGCCGCAGCTCCTGACACATAAAACCCAGATCCAGGATTCATAAAGTGGATTTATGCTTATTAGGGGCCAAAAGATCCATTAACAAAAAGCATCTATGGAGAGATTTTCAGTCCAAAATGCCTCAACAACAATCACCCTGAAGTTTAATATATAAAGGAGTCAAACAAACAGACTTTCTTTCTACACATTTTGCAAACCCTCTCATCTTCCAGTCAGCCTTGGTTTCTTTTAGTCACGACTTCGTCTCGTGACGTCACCTGTTGGTTTGTAGACAAACATTTTGGAGCCTCGAGTTTTTGGCAGTACGGCAGTCGCTATCTTGCTTTTGTGCTTCAAGTTTGGCATTACAGTTGTCGCCATCTTTGCCAAAAGTGACATATTCGTCTGAGATGGTGGAGCTGGTGGAGGGTGGAGCTTGGATCTGAGAACATGCCATGGTAGCCTTGCCCTAAAGCAGACCATAATCTACAAACTGAGCATCATGCTGTGCTGAAGAAGACTTGAAACTATAGATTGAGACCATAAACTCATCAGGAAACTGTTCACTGAGGTCAGAAATCAAGTAAGAAGTCGGGTCATTTTCTCATAGACTTCTATACAATCAAATGTATTTCTGAAACCAGCGGTGTCGCCCCCTGCTGGCCACTAGAAAGAGTTTGAGCTACCTTAACTTGAGGTTACAGGCCTGAAAATGCTCTCCTCACGAGATCCGGTGGTAAGTTTTTTAGTCACTTGATCCATCTCAACTTTAAAGCCAAAGTGGACAACGAGTGCTAAAAGAAATGTTATGAAAAATGAAAATTTACTGCGATCGCATGAGAGCTGTGCAGATAAATCTGTTGAGGAAGGTCCAGAACAGTTATTGAATGGAAAATACTTTTGTCAAGGTCAGGAATAAACTTTTAATCTCGACTAATGTGAGCCGTTTGGGAATGTGTTTAGGTTGGAGGACGTGTTGGAAAGGCTTCTTTTAATATATCAGTCGAGAGATTTTCAAACAAGATGTATTTTGGCTGCGTGTTGTGAAATGAGATATTTAAACAGAAGCTTTAACAAGCCATTAATAGCTCATGTATAGAATCGTGTAGTTTGCGCTGAAGGTCGCCGCAACTTCCTCTGACGTCTGAAGAAGAGAAAAGGAAGTAACAACCTGTTTTCAGGTTTTATAACCATGAATGTTCACCCTACAGATGACGCTCGTCTGCTCTGCTTGTGTATACGTTGTGTGTAAATGTATGCGAGTGTGATTGAAGCTCGTCTCTGAATTTCAAGACAGCTCGGGACAAAGAGAGACAGACTGCGTGAGAGTGAGAGTCCAGTTGACCATACATGGTGAAACCTCATTTTACAGCTTCCTCTTTGCCAAGAGGCCTTTCACACTCTGAAGACATCACACCACACCACACGTTTCTTCTTGTTCTGAATGTTTGTGTATGGTAGTGTGTCGGGTCACATCTCGTCTCAGACGAGGACGGCTCGTTCTTCTAAATTTGGTTCACCCTGGAGGCTTTTCACACCATATCCAACAGCAGAAGGAAGACTCAAAATAAAATAAACACAACATCCTATAACTTTATTTATCAACCGAGGACGCAGCAGATGGTGTTTGACTATAGACTTCCTTTTTTACATTTGTTTTTCAACCACATACCACTGAGGTTCACCGGTTCTCAGTGTAAACAAAACCAACTGAGATAGAGGAAATTCATAACTATATGGTGTGACGAATGTCTCGTCCATTTCATGTCCAATGATGGTCCCAGTCACAATCAAGAAAAGACCCAAAATTCAGTTTATAATCACGTATGAACAGCGAAAACGAAGCAAATCCTCACAAAGGTTTGAGATTTGTTGCTTGAAAAATGACTTAAGAAAATAGAGCTGCACAATGAGTCGATTAATTGGTTACTCGACTGAGAGAAAAGTAATCGGCAACCATTTTGACAATCGATTAATCGTTGCAAAATATTCACTATGACGTGCCGATTTTCCACTAGCACTTTTGGTCGGTCCATCACCAGTTTTACAGCGCCGGTGATGGACCTGCGCCTCGATACTCAAAACTCGTCTGTGCAGGAAAGTGTCCTTAACGACAGAGTTTAAAAGCCTGCAACTCCCCTCCAGTTGGTTAGAAGAAGCCTCTTGGATGAGAGGTGAAACGTCTTGAAGAAACTGAAACACGTCCAATACAGCACTTAGAGTCTCAAACTATAATTTATGTTACACCGTGAATTTTAACCATTTCAGAACACATCAAATATCTCTTGGCTAATCCTCGTCTAAGGCGAGACTGCAGAGAAGCTATGAAGCTAGAGTGAAACTTTGCAAAGTATTTCTCTCGTCCTCTGCACTTTTCTTCACCATCTATAAAATATCTGTTTCTGAACCACCATCAAAAGCAGGCAGAGATCTATCTGAGGAGACTTTTCTTGTGATCAATACAACAGGCTTTCATCTCTCTTAACCCCAGGAGATGGCTGCCGTTCTTTCGTTAATGTTTAATAAAGATCCATGACCTCTGCGTAGCGCAGACTAGTTCAAAGCCAACAACGGCCAACTTATTTCTGTTCCAGCCTTCCAACATCTCTACACTTCATTGGCTATAAAAAGTATGATATCGGACTTTAAAGAGTTAAGACGGTCTGTGAAGAAGCAAGTTTCCATTACACACCCAAGTCATAATAAATCTACAGTGAGTCTGACTGAGATCCAGCAGTGCTGCAAAGCTGGTTTGGGATTTAGAGCGATGCTTAAAGAGATTACGGATGAAATTCAGTAATTAAAATCCTTTTGGATTGTTCATAGCTGTATTTTGCTACAGCTCACAGCCTGTAACAGAAATACAAGAGGATTATTCAATTATTTGGTTTATGTAAAATCACATCTCATTTGTGTCAGAAGATATTACATATTTTCTAATTAATTCTGATGCTTTGGTGGGTGAGACGACAGCAGAAAGAGGCTAAAACACTGGAGAAGTTTCTTAAAAAACGAGAGTTGAACAAGACTTTTGTTGGAGCACGACTCAGAACAAACTCTCTGGATTTCTGACCTTTCTGAAACTTTTTTACCGCCCACTGTTTTGCCTGCAGGACGCTACGCGATGTAGAAGTTTTTAACAACTGCTGGACTATGAAAAGTCACATAAATATCAACCAGACACAGGTACGGCTGAAATTGAAAACAGAGTATAAAGGATTAATAGATTTAATGAAGTTAAAAGTGCCTCTGCTGTGCTCAGGCTGACATGTACAACGTGAGGCGACTGCACAGCAGCTGTCCAACATCTCCGTCCTTTATCTCGGGTTTTACTGACAGTTTAGACCTTCAACGAACAAGGCTGTCAAAACGTTCTTATCAGTGTCGCCTAACTCGTTTCCGATGTGGAGAAATGATCTATCAAATCAATCAATATCTGATTACAGTTGTCAAATCTTATCAGAGTCTCTCTGTGAAGACGCCAAGCTTCAGTTATGAGCAGTACCAGTTCAGAAACAAATTAACAGTCATCGTTAGTCTCATAATAATCCATACTTCAATAAAAAATACTTTGAAGTTAGATCTACGCCTCCACTGATTAGTTTATGTTTATCACGTAGGTTTTCATGATGGATTTCTCAACATTTATGAGCATTTTTACTCTTTCCTCATGAGCCACTGCACCTAAACCGCATCTTGCACATGTACCGCATAAAAAACCTTAAACTTTTCGATTATTTAAATAATAATTTAAAGGTATTTTGCAGCCTCGGTGGAGTGCTTCACAGGGGCTTTCTAGTTCAACTAGTTTTCTAACCCTATCAATCATTGAAGGCAGAAATAAGGATCTGTATGGAGGAACAAACCAGATGAACAAGTTGAACTCAAACTCAAAATAATCTATGCGGCTGTAATAATATGAAACTCTGAGGGTGTTAAGAGTGTTAGCTTCGTGGGGTCTCTCATCATTTTACTCACAGTCTATTGAATTGATGAAGGAGAGGAGGAAGTGAGCTGTTCCAGGTTCAGCGAGGAGGATTTTCCAGACGAGCCGGCAGAAGTTCAGGAACTGAAGAGACATGAAACGGCAGATTTTACAGATGAAACGACAGCTCAGATGTCTGCAAACTGTACAGAAAATGTCAAGATTTCTTTTCATTACGAGCTTGTTTTTATTTGTATCTTCATCATTTCATCTCTGTGAGACTGAATTGACGTGAGGTGTGTCTGTTTTGTCAGTTATATCAACATCAAGTCCGGTGAGGATTAGCTGAGAGGCTGTTATCGCTCACTTTCTGCCACAGGAAGAAATAAAAAATAGAAACGACAGAGCAGCACTGTCAAAAGCAGATTTGCCCCCATGTAGC
This sequence comes from Pagrus major, assembly GCF_040436345.1. Lineage (NCBI taxonomy): Eukaryota > Metazoa > Chordata > Actinopteri > Spariformes > Sparidae > Pagrus > Pagrus major. Next base: position 18,154,741 of record NC_133238.1, read on the forward strand.
TCGATTGAGCCAATAATAGAGGATTTCCCTGTTCGCTGTGTGTGTGTGTGTGTGTGTGTGTGTGTGTGTGTGTGTGTGTGTGGACCCCTGTGGGATCGGCATTAGAATAAAGCATGAATAATTTCTTTAGAGGGACGGAGCAGCTGTAGCCCTTTTCACATGAAAATGAGCATCGCCCACGCCCTCACACACACACACACACACACACACACACACACACACACACACACACACACACACACACACACACACACACACTTTCTCCCCCTCACTCTCGGCCATGTCACTCTCGGCAACATCACCGGCTTGTTGTTTCATTCTGATGAGAATTAAACTGAAAATGACTCATAACTATAAAAGATATCTAACATCAGCTTCCACTGAAGCCTTTCTGTGACCTTGTATAAATCAGACTGAATATTCATGACTCAAACATTATTACTATTTCCATTCCAGCTTGAAGTCCATCAAATAAAACCAGCGAGGATATTAATCCAGCTTCCTGACGTTTGCTGTAAGCTGAGCGACTTCCTGTACTCCCCCTTTCTGGAAAACAGCTCTAAATATACTGAAGAGCTGAGCAATAAATCAATACAGTATCAATACTGTGGCTGGATTCAGTTATTTTAATATCAATATATATCTTACTATCATTTTCAGGTCTTTAAGGATCTGATACATGTGAGTCATACACGTTATGATCTTAGTGTAGCTAATTTTAGCTCAATGCCATGAAAAAGGAACCAATCCCACATCTGTCATCATTTTTCACAACATAAATGATTTTTGAAGTGTTTTCCAAAGTACAAATATAATGTGGTCCCCATATTATATTATGACATACTGATTTTGAGGTATTTGCTTTAAAATATCAGAAAAACTTGAGTTTTTCTGCTCCAATCTTGCTACTTTATCTATTAATTCACAATGTTTGTGAAGCTGTCCAATCAAAAACACTCAACCGTGTAAACAGGAAGTCACTGTAGTGTCAAAATCTGTATTAAACTTAAATTAAACCACAAATCATATGTCAATATACATTTAACGTTGTTTTATTAATATATGCATACATGTAGAAATATGTGTTCCAGAGTTAGTAGCATTCGTCCAGTTTAGAATGAATGGGAAATATCCGATTAAGCTAAACTCGCCTAGCCTAGCTAATGCTATTAGCATGTGTAGTAAATTGAGGTATTTTGTGCCGTTTGAACGAAATGTATTAAAATCTTTCTTTCTTAACTCATTTACTCTTCAATCTCAATGTGGGTCAAGTATTAGCAAGCTAGCTAACGGACAGCTAACAGTAACACCTGGTGTGATGCAATCTGTTTGGATGTGGTCATGAGTAAAACTTTACAGTTGCGTTACAACTTACTGACAGCTTTTGCAACCAGCTGCAAATCAAGCAGGACTACAGCTTTAATCAAACCGAGCTGAAACAGAAACGCAGACGCAGCGTAATGTTCCAGTACAGGCCGGACAAACTGTACAATCTGTTAACAAAGTTAATGTGATCGACCTCGAAAGTTAACTTTTCAACTGCTGTCAGCGAAGGTACAAAAGCAGAGCACAAACCTCAGTGTGAAACTTCTTCTTGCTCAAGTAAGCATCACTTCCTTCTGTTGTTTCAGGAAGTGTCACCAGAGTTTTTGTGTAACCTTGAGTCTGATTTTGTGTGTGTGTTGCACAAACACCTGGCTGCACGCATATCACCACAATCATGGCAAAGGACACTTTTAAATAACAATAACCTTTGTCTACTTTGAGCTACGTATTTTTGAAGTCTCTCACCCACCACCCCCTTTAAGAGCTTGTCAATGAGCCAGAATCCAAACCTTACCCTCACTTGATTTAAGTCTTGAAAGAAGTCTTAAACTCTATTTGTTCCTCACAAAGACCAACAAACACACAAACCACTGAGTTCCCTTATGAAACTCAGCAGCCACCTGACAGAGGTCAGAATCACTTTCACTCTTGGTTGATTTAAATAATAAAACAGAGATAACTTCACCGGTCTGCAGTAAAAAGCATAATGTTTAGAAGATTTTTAAGTGTAATTAGACATTACTTTGATACTAGATGCACAACTTTCTATTTTATGTATTGATAATGTTGACAAAGAACTTAAAATAGGTGAAACTGCAAAGAAAGAGTCAACTTGCATACTGGCAGCTTTGACAGCGTTCTTGCTCACGACTGTTCAGTGAACATCTGTGGGATTTCCTGTCACTACAAAATTTAAATAAAAGTATAGCAACAGCGCAGGATGTCACGATGTACAGACATTCACACTTTAACCAAATCTTATGAGGCCGTCTAAGTCAGTGTGGGGGCGTCTTTTGTGGTCAAACATGAAGGAGGAGGAAAAAAAACCAAGAGTCTGAAGCGTTAAGGCGAAAGCAGAAGTGAGATGGCCGGCACAAGCTACGAGTCTCTCTCAGACTGGCGGCTCTGAGGAAAAACCGCAAGCACAGTTTCCACAACACGAAGGAAGTAATCAATGAAGACTTGCTGACATTAAACAGAAGGTTTAAGCTGAAGGTTCGCTGAGACTGACTTATGAAAACACAGATCACCCAGACTGTGATCTTGGATGTTCACACTCTTGTCACTACCAATTTTCTACAGAGACTCGATGAGCATGTTAAGGGTGCGAGGTCAATCGCAAGGATCTCCAATATTTTCCCTACTGATGCAATAAAGGGAAACTTGTAAGTCAGTCTGCCAAACAGAGCACGGACGATGAGCAATAGTGGTTAATCATGCTGGATCAGCACTGACAGAACACGATCTAATCCTGATCTACTTTCGGAGGATGTCTGCCACAAAAGTTAGGATATTCTGTTGAGTATCCCAATGAATATTTATCTTTGACCTTCAGTCATTTTGTCTAGTCTCATCCTGTCAGGGCTGGAGAAATGTCTGGCTGCACCAAGTCTCATTCTGTGATAGGGGGAATAAAAAACGCTCTGGGTTGTTTGCATGTCTTTAAATCACAATCCTGTTTAGCAGCGATGATGCCCCTCCAAAAACAGTGCCAGGGGAGACTTGTTTTGCATGTGGACAGGCGAGTCCTGGCATTAAAATGTATAAATCCCTGCAAAAGAAAAAGATGACAGCTGTTAGCTTATTCATGTTTGTGCCGTTAGCAACCAGGTCTACATCTGGTAAATCAGACTAGTCTAGTGCTGATTCTCAACAAGAATTATAAAGCAGGAATGATACTTTCCACATCCTCATGGATGTGTGGGACAAGGGTTGTATACGTAGGCTCTGTATGGACATCCACATACCTTGAATTTGTTGTGACGGCTATACTACAACAACGTACGGTGTACATCTGCCTATGTGTGCTACTACCACCCATACGTGGTGTCTGCTGTCCACAATTGTCTGTATATGCATCCAGTATAATCTGGGACCACATGTCATCAGCCATGCTAGCAGCTTTATGTGTCTGTAGCACTCAGGTACCTCTGTGCATTGAGCTAAATGCTAACTCTAAATGTTTAGCATGCAATCATGACTGAAATAACAACAAACTAAACTAAAATGCTGATGTTTAGCAGGTATAATGCTTACCACCTTCGCCATCTTGGTTTAGCGTGTTAGCATGCTAACATTTTCTAATCAGCATTACTAATAAAGAACAGCTGAAATTGATGGGAATGTCATTAGATGAAAAGTCAGGGGATCATCAACATTATTACAACTCATCAAAGATCTGTGCAACATTTCATGGTGCTACCCCTAATACAAACAACACTTCCAGTATTTTAAGGCGTTGTTACCTGAGTCAAACCAGTTTCTGCAACGACTAAGATGTGAAAAGATTAAACCCCCTGACAGAAGTATTCTGCCTCTGTAAAAGATAATTTTGAGGCGACATGAGGTGCCGATTTTTTAGAAAACTACCAAACAGATCTATGTGACCATGACCTCAACTGGCCCGAGAAGATATGGGCATCTGCCAATGAATCATCAGAGTTAGGTGACAAAAACCAAAACCAAAACAAAATGTGACTCCTAGCAGTGAGTCACCTCGATGGAGTCACAAAGGCCCAATAGAAAGTACCAGGACCGGTTCTTAAAATAAGCATTTTACTGCAGGAATCTGTAGAAACATTTCAGTACTTGAAAAACGTCAGAAAACACTCAATCTAGAAAAAGGGTGTCCATCACATTCTGGACTGTAAATATATTTACAAAAATGAACCATTTAAGAATCAAACGAGCTGTCTAACAAGTCTCTCTCATGTCTCTGTTCCCAGTTAGCATGAGAGGCCAGTGATTGAGTCTCTGGCCATCTGTGCCACAAAGCTGCCGTTTGCCAGGACGGACATTTGTCTGCCTCGTTAGTCAGTGGCATCATGTTTAACATCACAGGGCTGCGGGGCGTCCTCGCTTCAAAAAGACAAGCTGACAACCCAAAACAGTATGTCACAAGCACACACAAATGCCCATGTATTTATATAAAAGATGCTCTGATGTTTTGCTCCACTTGCTGCTCTTTCTCAACAGTTATCTCTTTTAAAATATCTGGTTTAACTTTACTCGTGTCTGGACGAGGCGTGTACACCCACATCTACCTTGGCACACTGACCAGTCGGTGTGACACAGCTCTTTTGTGCACTTGCAGCCCAGCTGAATTTTCTCAGGCTCTGGTTTACATTTGAATTTCACACTGTAAACATTCATCTGGATCACATTCAAGAGTTCGAATAAGAATTATGGAGCAAGTACCATATATTTCATTACTGTGGATATCTTTTCAGTCATAATCCATTAACTAAATTTATTGGTCAAACATTTTTCTAAATCCTCACAGATCCACTCGTGTCTACATCCGTCCAATACAAAACTACACATTAATATCAAACGAGAATCTAAGAGAAGATAGAAAAGAGAAGGAATAAAAGTAATAAAAAGTCAAACGTGTACACATTAATGTCCAATTCTGTCGGATGTTGCTGCTTTTTGTGTCATACGCTTTAGCTGATAGCAAGCAGAGAAGTGTAGGCCACAACTCCAAACTGGTAAGCTGAGAAAATAATGGTCAGAAGGTTAGGATCAATAACTGTGTCAAGCACGTTTAAGAAGGTATTAACAACCCCCTCCTAATTTTCCTTCTAGAGCTGAAACGGTCAGTCTATTGATCCTTTAAGTCATTTTAAAAGTGATAAAAATGTCAAATATTCACAAGTTCAAGCATTTAATTGTCGATATTTTCTGCTTTACGATTAGACGATTAATCAATTAGTGGATCGACTTCAGTGCCAGACCTTCTGGAGGAATAAACACCTGGAGTCAGATCAGTTTCTGCTCTGATCTGGAGCCGTATAACGACGAGAGAGGAGCTCTAAGATGACTTTTTTAACTTTTGGGATTAAAAACCGGATTTATCTTCACTCCTGTTTATCAACCTGACTGCATCAGCGATCCATTGAGAGAACCAAAGTCTCTGGTGAGTGCTGAGTTGACTCAAAGGTTGACCTGAATCCGAACATACATCCTTGCTGCGTGCCGTTGCTCGTTAGTTTACGGCTACTTTACAGTAAAGTAATCTGGCTGTTGGAGGCAAATAAATACTGCATGAGTAACCTGAGTAGCTCTTGTGGATAGTGGGTCAGACCAAGCAAGCAATTTGAAGACATCCCTGGTAATCATGACAGCAGACAATCAGGATTATTTCACTATTTCTTTTCCATTAATTGACAGATTAATACACAGATGAACGGAACAGAGATGTTTTAGAAAGTGAAAACCACAACGCACCTGTCTGAACACCTGTGACAGTAAAACTATCCTTCATCCTCTCAGTCCAGCATCGTTTTGTTATTATTTGCAGCAGAAGTACAGCAATGAACTCCTCGACTGGCTAAAAGATAACCTATTAGCATACAGCATGATTGTGCATTTTCTCCCAAATGCCTAAACGCAGCTCAGATGTCACTCTAAGCACATAAAACCGGACCAGATCTGGTTGATGATGGTTTAAAAAGCGGCTGAACAGACGGCAGCCTGAGTTTCCACACATACCCGAGGACGTCTGCTCCGCTCTGCCTGCTGCCGACGGATGTAAACAAACTCACGCTGCAGCCGCCGTCACGAGGCAAAGAGACTGCAGCTGCCGCCAGCGCTCGCCCTCTCCTCTTCCTCCTGCCTCCCATCCCTCTCTCTCTCTCTCTTCCTCACCCTTTACTCTCTCTCTTTCTCGCTCGCTCGCTGCTTCCCAATCATTCGAGGCCAATTAACTCTTTCTCTGCCTGGACTGCAGCAAAAACACAACCGTCTCTTCCACCAGGACTGCATCAATCCCAAGTGGAAGAGACGATGCTGCTGTTACTTAACCTACCCTCATGGGGTGGACAAAATAATAGAGACACCTGTCATTAAAATACTACAACAACACTACAGCCTGTGAAATAACCATTAAGTTGAGCCAACACTTCTTCCAAAAATGAACATTATAACTTGGATTTATTGCATTACGCTGCATTAGCTAGGTGTTTCTAATAAACTGCTTGTTCCAGCCTCTCCAGTGTGAGGATCTGCTGTATTTCTCAGCTAAATATATTGAATTTTGGACCGCTGATGGGACATAATAAGTAAATGAAAACATAACTTAAGGCCTGGGAGATTATTCAGGGTTTTTTTAATTGTTTCTGGTATTTTTTTCTGCCAATATAACATCCAAGTTAATTTGACAAATATCAATAAATGTTTCTACAAAGTTCTTTTATAAGTTTCACAAAATATGTCAAAAGTTTTCAAAGCAGACATACCAGAAAAACACTTAAACTGGTGAAACACTGATGCACATCAGGAACTATCCAATCAATGAGTCAGTAAACATGATGACAAAATGTGTCTTGACATTTGATGCTTGCTTTCAGCTAATCATTAGTTTCATTATTGATTTATCTGCTGATTACTTTCACGATTAGTTGTGTAGTCTCTAAAATGTCTTCAAATTGCTTCTTTTGTCCAACTTACAGTCCAAAACCCGAAGATGCTTCATTTACTGGCATAAATGACAAAGAAAAGCAGGAAATCCTCACATTTAAGAAGCTGGAACTAACGAATCGTTAACATCATTTGCTTGAAAAATGAATGAAAAGATTAAGTGGCGATTAATATTGTCAATACTACAAAAATATTGAGGCTGGACACCAAATCCTTCCAACAGCCAGTATTTATTTAAACAATCTATTGCTATAAAGACAAAATTGCACTACACCTATGAGGATAATCCTGATATTCATATCTTCTGAATTAATTCAGAGGAACAACATAACATTTGGTTTGGCTGTCTCTAGGACTGGACAATACCTTAATATCGGATGACTATTGGTACTTTCACAAAATATTAAGATAACACAATGAGATTTTTGATCAATAACCATCAGCAACAGTCTGGTAAGTTCAGAAAATGACATCACTTTCCTGTAATGCAGCCTTTAAAACCAGGAAAAGACAACACTTAAATCCCAAATCAAAGACCATATCAAGATAACAAGATAATATTGATACATTGCCTTGCCCCAGCTGTATCAACAATATTTTGATCCAAAACAACTTTGTAGATAACAACTTTAAATCTGCACTGGAGCAACACAAATCATGTATTTTTTACAGTAGTAAAATGCTTCATAGGACAGATATTTCTTGCAGTGGACTGACTCGTACACAGACAAATCACGTTGTTTGCCATGCTCCATGTGGTGGTGGTCCTATCTTTGGCACACACACACACACACACACACACACACACACACACACACACACACAGAGGTTTCACTCGTCTTTTTGATGCCTCTCCATTTTCCCCAGTGCTCATCAATTATTAAGCATCAGCTGAGTGTCAGTTAGAGTACAGTTAGTCAGAGCGTCCCGACTGGAGACCGAAGATTTTTTACTTCAGTCGTCCTAATCGGAGTATCGCTGCTTCATTTCTTCCTTTACTAGAATGCGTAATTGAAAAATATGTAGTTATGTCCCATTTTTTCCTGTCATTCAAAGCTTTTATTTAGAGCAACGATTAGTCAATAAGAAAAATATCTGCGTTTAATTTTGGCCATTGTTTGAGTGTTTCAGCCACTTAAATGTGAATATTTTCTGGTTTACTAACTCTTCTCTCTCTTCTATCATATTAAACAAAATATATTTAGGTTTTCGACTAGTAGGAGGACAAAATAAGACATGAAGACGTCATCATGGGTTCTGTGAGGTTGTTTCTGACACTAAAATGATGAAAAAAAAACCAGGTTGCAGCCCTACATTTACTTAATTATCGTATTATCTTCTGTTCGCGGTTAGGAAACAATCTACTGTCTTTATTATGTAATTATTAATACTATTTAACTTATCTCCGACTACATCTCTTCATTTCCACAGAGGAGTTTAGTAACATGCTCTCTGACTCTAACCGGACGAGGCTGATCTGAGCGATCCATTTTGGTGAAGAGGATGACACAGCTCATTACCGACCCACTGAATCTCTTCATTATGTCAGCGCCACGCTCCACTTCCTCTGTGTTTTTAAAAAGCAGGCGAGCAATATGACGGCGAACATGTGTTCTGCTGTCACACACACGTGTTGGCTGCAAACATGTTGTATGACAAGACAGGCAGAAAACGCAGGAGGACACAGCTGAGGATGAATCAACAGGCTGCTGCTGCTGCTGCTGCTGCTCGACCCTCCTGAGATGAGTGGGAGAGTTTGATGAGTCACCACACACACACACGCACACACACACACACACACACGCACAAATATGACGGAGGACACAGAGGACAACACTAACCATGTGATTACTGATCAAATCACATTCGATCAATACACATCCGACAGAGTCAGTGACCCACGACTTAACAATATGCTTCACTAAAGTCAACGATTAGCAGACTAATCAATAAGTTGATTGACAGCAAACTGATGATCGCTTCAGGCTCTCATGTCAAACGTTTTCTGGTTCCAGCATTTAAAATGTGAAGATGTTTAAGACTGTAAGTACACAAAATCCAATTAATCGAGAGATTTATATAGAAACTAATCGGCAGATTAATCGATAATGAAAGTACCTGCCTGACTTGCAATACAGCCCGACTGGTGTTTGCTTTTTTCCACCATGGTTTTACAACTAACCAGCACATTTTTGGGGGTATTTTTGCTCAATAAAGCTCTTAAATGACCAATTGAAATAAAAACAAAAAAAACAAACACAATGTTTTCTCCGGAGCTGTCGGTATGAAGGATATTTGTTGCCTCTTTTAAACTGCTGATAAATAAAACTATTTGTATCAGGGCAAGTATGAACTGACTTCAGGCGAGTAGATTTCCAACCCTTACTGGCTAAGTGAAATAAAAGCATGCTGCTGAAGCCTGTTCGTTAACATTATTATGTGCTTTTCCCTTAAACCAGCTCGTCTGAGCCAAGGAATGACTGCTCGGTTTGGCGAGGCAGAGAGAGTGACGAGCACTAATTTATGTTGAAGTGAAGAGCTTCCTGGACTAAATGGAGTACACAACAGATGAGGGAGATGTTTTAAATTAATGGTGCAAAGCAAAGAGACAAAGTGACATATCTGAGGCAGCGGTGAGGCCATGATGCTTTCACACATTGTGCAGACAGCCGAAACATCTGAAGGTTAACACTACAGTGGGGCCTTTCATCTGCTTTCTTAAGGTTGTCTTCACCTACAACAATTTCACCCAGCTTCAGAAACTTAATGAAGCTGATGTACCTCAGGTGGTTTATAAAGAAGTACACACCAGCCAGCCCACAGTGCATGCATGGAGCCTTTACACATAGATGCCATAACAAAGGACTATTAATCAAGCTTAAGGCGCATGATGACACCTGAGGCAGCTTCACTCTCTGAACAAAGGCAGTGGCATCCGATTTAAAGCTCTAGAAACTAGCTTAAATTTAGAGCCAACTCCTCGTGTCAGGACTCACATGAAGGCCAGTTGGGTCAGCGACCCACAAGCGGCCCTAACGACTCTGAAACTCAGAGCTCACACGTGTCCTTAACGACTCTATAAGGCCAAAAGCCTGCAGCTCCCCTCCAGTTAGTTAGAACTGAAGAAGCCTCTTGGATGAGACGTGAAACGTCTTCAAGAAACTGAAACGAGTCCAGTTGCCTACGATACAGCACTACATACATACATACATACAGATATGTAATGAAGGCAGGATATTTTGTAGTCTGTCAATACAATTTATTGTCTAATATGACTATGTATGTACTGTAAAGAAAAAGTGTCATATCAGTGCATAAGGTACAAAGGGGTATTATGAGACATCTCTGCAACACACGTCATAGACTAGGGCTGCACAATTAATCGCAAAATAATCGAAATCACAATATGACTAAGTGCAATATTCAAATCACAAGAACTGCAATTATCTTATGAAGGTAAAATGTGTCACAAAACAGTGAAATTTTGTAGACGCTCTGGCCTACAAAGCTACAAAGAGACGGGGAGAAATGCCACATCATCATGATTTTGCTAGTTTTTCAATGATGTAAAATTTAATCATCCATAATAACCATGAATTATATCACAATCGCAATATCTGTCAAAAATAATTGCAGTATCACTTTCTGACCATATCGTGCAGCCCTATCATAGACCACTTTGACATATCGTCAACACTGTTGTTTCTTTACATTCTCCTGATACTGTTAACTCATTTTTTAATGGTTTTAAAGTAAAAGTCAGGCCATATATTACATACTGCCCCTTTAAGACAATCATTGGTTGGTTGCACCCTACTTAAACTATCATCCCGCTTTAAAGCTTTGACACAACTTGCGACACATTCAACTCTCAAATTATATAAGTCGACTTACTGGTACCTCCCCACCCGAAGCCACTTCTGCCCTCGATTTAGTCACTCGCAGCCGCTCATACATAATTTTGGTCACACACAGCTCCTCATACCTCACGCACACACCCAGGTGAGGGCCTCATCTTGAAGCAGGTCACTCTCCTCCTCATGAAGAGCATCATCAGCCCCTCCTAAAATCAATGTCCAAACACTGACCTTGACTCCAGCACGGCGAAACTCAACACCAGTCTGATGGCTTGGCCAGTAGAGACACTGCAGTGAAATGTGTGGCCAACATGCAAACACAGACACACACACACACACACACACACACACACACACACACACACACACACAGACTCAGCATCAGTCAGCATCCAGACACACACTCACTCAGCAAAAATCAGCATTCACACACACATTACACTGTGGAAAAATGCATGTGTGTGTTGCCATGTCATCAAAAAAACCATGTCTACTAATGACATAGCAAATAAATAATGTGTGTTTACATTCACACACAGTCTTGAGGAAGATGCAACCTTTTCTTAACTATGTTATTACGTAATAGCAGCAGTGTGACACTTACACACAACAACACACCCTGTCAGAGGTGATTTCTCCACAATAAATGCCACTTTGCAGCCATTTAAACCGACATTAACCTCTATTTTAACGTGTTTCCTGCTGTTTATCCACGTCCCGTCCTGCTCTGCTGCTCTCCACCGCTTCCTACCATCACATATTCACGTGTAACACACCACAAACACAAGTCTGTGTGTGTTTTGTACGAGCTAACAAACTAAAGCTTCCGTCTCCCAACTTAGACGCTAACAGCGACAAAGCCGCTAAAAAACGTCATTTTTTCACACGTATTGTGAATTAAAACGACACGTAATCAAGCTTAACTCACCGGTTCAGCTCCGCGTTGTGTTAAAATATCCGTATTTTGGATAAAAGCCAACTGTTACGGGCAGTGTGTCCTCCAACTGCCGCACTGTTTGTGTGTGTGTGTGTGTGTGTGTGTGTGTTTCTGTCGGCAGCCGCTGGCCACGCCCCCTGCGTGCCACGCTGCTGGCGTAATCACGCAGGCACGTACGCAGCAGCACGTAGCTTCCTCTCAACACTGTGAAAAACGTGTTTTATTTCATGTTTATGTTAAGAAAACACGTATAAAGCTGTTCATTATAGCCGCCATTTTGTGCCTTTAAACCCAAAGTACTTACATTTACTCAAATACCACATTTAAATACATAGTATAGTGATTTTATGCTGGTTTATACACGATTTTAGAGGCAAATATTGTACATTTTAATCCACTACATTTAGTTCACAGCTATAGTTAGTGGTTTTACGCACAACATACAAGATGTGATGTATAAAATTAGTAACAGCCCATATAATAGTCTGAACAACATGAAAAAGCACGTGATTGCATCAACAATCCAAGATTACAGTCTAATAATAACAATATAATCATATAAATAATAAAGTAATATGCAATAATATTAGTATTATTGACATGATATAAAATAATAATAATATGAATCTCACAGGGGCCATTTTACCTTAAAATTATACTTTAAGTACATTTTACTGGCATTTATATTCACTTTTACCTAAATTGTCATAAACTAACAACAGTTTCTAGGCCACAATAGCATGTAAATGACTGATTATATCAGTGATAGAATGTATCTAAGTACATGTACTCAAGTTCTGTAGTTAAGTACATTTTGAGGTACTTTACTGGAGTATTTCCATTTTCTGCTACTTTATACGTCCACTCCACTACATGGAGGTAAATATTGTACTTTTTACACCACTACTTTTACTTGATAACTTTAGTTTCTGCTTCAGCCGTTTTAGTTTGAACACAAGCTGAAACTAAACATGTCTAGAACCATAATTGTTTACTTTAGTATAATCCTTTTTTTTTATTTAAAATGATTAATTCATTTAATCTTGTTTACACTTGGTCATTCCTTATGTTGTACCACTGCTCCAAAGTAAAGTTGGCTTATGTCGCCATCTTGTGCAATTTATCTGATGTTGCAGGTTTGAACACAGCCACTAAAACTTGCATTTCATTGCTGCTGTGTTGCTTGTTTGTTTTAATTAATTTCTACATTGATTCACTCTCAATCAGAGCAGGAGTTGGATTCGTCTAATAGGAACATACCAGCATTATTGTCATGTCATTGAGAGGACGCGTTGGCCACATGGTCTCCACCCAGTGGGCGGGGCAGTGAGGTGATGTGACAAGCAGGTTCAGCAACAGGTGAAACCAGAAGTGAGTTGCACCTCAAGTTGGACCCTGTTGGGACTGAAGGAGGATTGTTTTGTCTTTAATTTGATCTACTTTTATACATTTTTCCATTTAAACTTGGATATTTAACAGCTGTGGACATGGACTGGACTATATTGAGGACTTCAAGGCCTAAATCACATTTTCATTGTACTTTTTTAGCCTTTTAAAGCACCAAATAGACTTTTTTCAATGTTTTGGAAGTTGTGTTTTCAGTATTTTAAACCTCATGTTGAATATACTTGAGATGGGAACCTCTGTTGTGTTTGAAGTCAGGACTCCGAGAGGAGTCTGCTGCATGCTTTTGCTTCTCTTGCTCTGCTGTGTTGGAGGGAAATGTGAGCTCCAGGAATCAAAACCTGCCACCACAACCGACCTCCCCGCCGCCAACCCTGTCAAACCTTTCGACAATGGACCCCAGGCCTTTCCCGAGGAGGAGAGGGCCAACCTCCCTGTGTTCACCATGGACTACCCTCGGATCCAGGTCCCCTTTGAGTTTACACTCTGGGTACTGCTGGCCTCTTTCGCCAAAATTGGTACGTTTTTAATGACTGTGTTGAGCAGAAAAATTGCTTTGTACGGAAGAAGAGTTGAGCCACAAGTTTACTGTTAAACTTCAGTCCCTTTCTCACATTAATGTGAGATAAAACTTTACATTTTGCATAAATCTCAGAAGTTTTTGGTTTAAGGAGCAAAAAAATGCGTGCAAACTTTTCCTTCCTCCCTTAGTGTCATGGGTTCACCCTGTCACAACGATGTGAAAAAATACTGTACTGTTCCTTTAAGTGACATCACTAAGAGGAAATTTCATAATCTGAGAGTTTGACTGAATTTTTACTTTGAAAACCTTCTATGTCAAGCAAAACATGTCCACCCTGCAACTCAACAAACACAGGGAAAACCATTTTCAAGATGTTTTTCTATAAAACATGATTTAGCTGCATGCTAAGTGTGGTGTTAGCTTGACCGCAAAAAGAAGTCTCCACAGAATGACCAAACAGCAGCCTGAGTTTTCATTGTGTTTTCTCCAGGTTTCCACATTTACCATAAAATCACCATCTGGATCCCTGAGTCCTGCCTCCTGATCGGCATCGGCCTTATCGTCGGCGGCATCATGTACTCGGTCAAAGAGGAGCCCCCAGCCGTCCTCAGCTCCAACGTCTTCTTCCTCTACATGCTCCCGCCCATCATCCTCGACAACGGCTACTTCATGCCCACCAGGCCGTTCTTCGAGAACGTGGGCACGGTGCTGTGGTACGCCGTGGTGGGAACTCTGTGGAACAGCATCGGCATCGGGCTGTCCCTCTTCGCCATCTGCCAGTTTGAGGTGTTTGGACTTCAGGATATCAACCTGCAGGTCAGTTAGAGTCATAGTGGGTGTCAGAAAGGAAGTGGTTACCTCTGATTGGAAGGTCAAAGGTGATGCAGTGTGTGTAATATTTATGTTTGTGATTGTTTTATGTGGATCAGAGATAAAGTTACATTTTAAAGTGAAATTTCTCTGTCACCTCACCTGCAGGAGAACTTGCTCTTTGCCGCCATCATCTCGGCTGTGGACCCTGTGGCAGCTCTGAATGTGTTTGAGGACATTGGAGTGAATGAACAGACCTATATAGTCATATTTGGAGAAGGACTCTTCAACGATGCTGTCACTGTGGTGAGTGCAGGGGATGCTTGTTTGTTTGGACTGTATCTATAAAAATAGACTGTTGTGCCATCTAGTCACAGCATACTAACGAGCTGGGTGATATGGATGGAGAATTATTCTCCTGATATGAGTCTAGAAGTCCTCTCCTGGTCCTAAAGTTTCCATTACAGTGACTTAAATGCATAAAATGAATGCCTCCAGGCCGCCATTGTTACATTACTTGTGACTCCACAGCAACCACTTATAATTTAAATACACATTGAAAATAAAATTCTAATAATGTATTTTATTCAGATAGAGCTCTCAATGTGTTTTTCATAGTACTTAGACACTAATTTAAAAGAAAAAACAACACACTAAAATCAGTCAATCACAGAAAAACATCAATCACAGAAAACATCAATAACAGTAAAAAGATCAATCAAAGAAAAAACATTAATGATAGAAAAAACGTTAATAACAGAAAGAGCAGCACGAATAACACTCAGAGATCAATCAAGTAAAAAACATCAATCACATAAAAACATCAATCACATAAAAACATCAATCACATAAAAACATCAATCACATCAACATGAATTTTGGCAACGTCACATGACTTCTGTGTATTTAAGAGTCCCGATCTGTTCGGCCCCTGTGGTTTTCCTTCAGTCTAGTTTGTCCAGTTCTTCACTGTTGGTTGAAAGGGATTGTCAGTCGTGTGGCCTGACTTTACTTTGGCTGGTTTCACTTGAGAGGGCGGTTTCACTCAACCCTCCTTGGCACTGATCGTCTTTGGGTGAATCCCAAAAGAGAATTTATAAATAAGCATGTCAGCGTTGCCAGCGGAGTGACATTAGTCATGTTAGCACACAACTGTCAGCATACAGAGATAAACAGTTTCAACAACAGCTGAATGGAGCAGATTCCTCAGAGTGTTGTTAAACCTGCTTGACGACACAGCTGCAGTTGACACACATCCCTGATCCACATAACCTTTCATCTGTTTTATTTTCCTGATCTTTTTTCTGTCTCTGTCTCTCTCCTCAGGTACTTTACAACATGTTTTCCTTCCTGGCAGACCTGCCCATTGTTGAGTCAACTGATGTGTTTCTGGGAGCGGCCCGGTTCTTTGTGGTGGCGGCCGGCGGCCTCCTCTTTGGCCTCCTGTTTGGATTCGTGGCTGCGTTCACCACACGTTTCACCCACAACGTCCGTCAGATCGAGCCGCTCTTCGTCTTCATGTACAGCTACCTGGCGTACCTGGTGGCCGAGTGCTTCGCCATCTCCAGCGTGTTGGCGTAAGTGTAGGCCAAAAGCAACTTTCTAAATAACATGAGCAGGCAAAATGCAATATCAGATGAAACAGGTGAATGAATGATAGGATGGGGAGTTTTCAGAAAGTAAAGTCAGTTACTCAAGTACAGTACTGGAGTAAATGTACCAACTTACATACCACCACTGCAGCACACAAAGCGAAACACAAAGATAACAATCATTATCCTTTGGACTGTTTAGATGTTTCTGCAACTTGTACAAACTTGCTCTTCCACTGTAATTATCACTGTATGTGTGGGAAAAGTGATGATGTTGACAAGGTGCTTGTGCAACACTCATTAAGACACTAAATAGGACAGTGTGCACTGAAGCAAAACATTTTTTAAAATGTAGTTGTTTTTTTTTTAGCTCAATTAAACTTAAAACTTTCTGTGCCTGACACATTTCAACAAGTCGCGTCCAAAAATGAGTAGAAATTAATGCAAACTGTCCAGGTGAGACAACTAAACTGAGATTTATCAATCTTGTTGATAGAAGATCTAAAAATAAAGGCAAATATAAAAGAAAAAGACAAATATATATAAGTAGGATCAGCCAAAAAAGCCTCAAAAACATGTATACAAAACTTTTTATATGCAAAGAAAACCTGATTTCAGCTTTTTGACTATGCCTTTTTCAAATAGTTATGATTAAAATGTTTTAATGTTGGTAAAACTCAGTTACTCAAAACAATTACAAGTAGAGGTTGAGAGGTTGGAGGCTAAAATGGCCAATAATTTTGAGGAGGAGCTGTATTTAGTTCAGGGAATCAGGCGCACTACTAAGTAAGTTAAACAAATAATTTTAAACAAATGTCCCTCCATGCAGGCTTATAACATGCGCCATCACCATGAAGTACTACGTGGAGGAGAACGTCTCCCAGAGATCCTGCACCACCATCCGCCATGTTGTCAAGATGCTGGGCACCGTCTCCGAAACCCTCATCTTCTTCTTCCTGGGCGTCGTCACCATAACGACCGACCACGAGTGGAACTGGGCCTACATCCTGTTCACGCTGGTGTTCGCCTTCATCTGGAGAGGACTCGGTGAGAGCCGTCACTTAAATCCTAACAAAGCTCCGTCTATTAATCAGATTAGCTCGTCAAATCTATCTCCGCTTCGTCTTGCAGGCATTCTGGTGCTGAGCCAGATCGTCAACCCGTTCCGGACCATCACGTTTAATTTCAAGGACCAGTTTGGACTCGCCTACGGAGGCCTGCGAGGAGCAATCTGCTTCGCCCTGGTGTTCACCCTGCCTGATACCATCAACAGGAAGAACCTGTTCGTCACGGCTTCGATCGCCGTGATCATATTCACCGTCTTCATACAGGTGAGAGTTTTGACTGGAGACTCAACTCTTATTTTATCTCTTATTTATATTTATATATATTTTTTATATTTGTGCATTTCCTTATTATGTATGCCTTTAATTCATTAATTCCTGCTTTTGATTTTTATGCTTTTATCCGTCAAAAAAACCCTCTGACCTAACGACTTTCACCTCCTTTGACCTGTTAGGAGCGTCTATGCCCGCCCTGTGGCCTGCAACAGCCAACGAGTGATTTCAGGAGTTTCTCTTTGAATAGGCTATTTTTTTCCACCTGAGCACTTTGTTTTTGACTATTTTATACTCATGAAGTTAGTTTAAATAAGGAAATAAAGAACTATAATGAGTTTTTGCCCTTGTTACTGTCTTGCGGGGGTATTTTGAGGTCATAAAATTGATTTTTTGGATGTTTCCTCAGAAAAACATGTGTTAAGTGTCCATTTTCTGTGATATTGTCATTAAATTTGAATGTAAGACTTTATGATGTGGACACATAGTGTTTTCCAGCTAATAGGGACGGTTACAGGTCAACTTTAGGTTTATATTTGCATTAAATCTGTCAACATAAAACAGGAAATCAACTGAACTAAATCCAGGGACCATGCAAGTTTCTGTGGATTTCCTGTAATGATTATTGATTACTGCTCTGACCCCTTTTAAATATTTTCTATCTTCCTCTCAGGGCATCAGCATCCGTCCCATCGTAGAATATATAAACATCAGGAAAACCAACAAAGACCTGCACACCATCAACGTAGAGATTCACACCAGGGTGAGTATCAGCTCTCACTTTAAGCTCTCATTTCTCTAATGGATTCAGTCTGGAGCTGGTGAATCACACTGATTGTTTCTCGATGTGTGTTGTTCAGGTGATGGAGCACGTCGTTTGTGGTATTGAGGACTTGTGTGGACAGTGGAGCCACTATTACTGGAAAGACAAGTACGGTCTCTCTTTCTTTACTCAATATCAAGCTGGATTCTTGCAGATTTAGACTGACTGACTCATTGTGTTTTGATAAACCACTCATCTTTACTCTTTTGTGTTTGTGTCAGGTTTAAGAAGTTTAATGACCGCATCTTGAGGCGTATCCTGCTTCGAGACAACCGGGCCGAGTCCAGCATCGTGTCCCTGTATAAGAGGCTGGAGCTGCAGAACGCCATTGAGATACTGGACACACCGATGGGAGACATCAGCGCGGCGCCATCTATAGTTTCATTAAAGTACGTCCTATAAGACTGTATGTTTAAAAGATGTTCATATCTATAGCTTCTGACCCTGATGCTCAACTCTGTAACTCAAAAGTTAAACTTATTATTGAGTTTTCACATCCAAGACTCTGAAACTGTATCTGCTCACTAACTGACTGCATCAGCTAAACACATGAAATCTAATTTGCCTCCAGCTGATGATGCTGTTTTTCCCATCGGATGGAAGTCTTAATTGCCACCATCGTAACGTCGATAGCAATAAAACAAACATTACATTTCAGTTATATCTCCCACTGTTTCACCGTTCACTGCTCTCACCTCCTATCAGTGACGAGAGGAAGGAGGCGTCTCGACCGAGGAGGAAGTTCATGGCTGCTGACGTGAGCAACATGCGCGACATCCTGTCGAAGAACATGTACAAGATCAGACAGAAGGTAACGACATCATCTGAAGAGAAATCTTTAAATTATGTTGACTCCTGTGTTGTTTTTATATGGTTTAAGACAACTTTACCACTTAAATTGAAGTTTTATGCTTCTTTTTGGGAGATTTTCTACCTGAAACTTCATTTATTTAATGTTTTAGTGTGCCTGCAGTTTTCCACATGTGACAAAAAGACAACATTTTTAGTTTGCATGTGAAAATGTGGAGTTTTAACAGACCTAAACCAATAATGCTGTAGTCTAACTCTTTAATAAAATGCTCATTAATCGACTAAATCAGCTGGGCACTGTAGTTTTTAGCAATAGTTACTCTAGCATGAGTAAATAGTGGATTTGTTGGGGACTATTTTCAGTGGCGGAAGAACACACGTGTGTTTGTATCGTGTGTTTGTATCTCATGAAATAAATCTCAATGTTTTCCAGACGTTGGCGTACACCAACAAATACAATCTGCCCGACGACAGCCGGACCAGGGAGATTCTGATTCGCCGCCATGTGAGCATCAGACGCAGCGTCCGTTCTGGAAGTGTCCGTGAAATGGTAGGTGGGGACAATCAGGGAATGTAGGCATCATATTTATAATGTCCTCAAAAAACAGAAAACCTGCTTGACCTTCACTCCTGTTTCTCCTCCAGCCTAATCAAAGCATCCCCAAGTCTTCCAAGTATTACTCCCTGCAGCCTGGAGGGAATCTGGAGAGTGCGTTTGCCCTGAGAAGAAGAAGTAGTGGTGGCGGTGGTGGTGGTGAAGTGGACCGTCTCTCAGACCATCTCCAGGCCTCTGCTGATTCTCCACGCTCCTCAATACGCTCTCAGGTCCCTATGAGGAGGCTGAACACCATCGAGGAGGTCCGCCAACACCCGCCCTCTCCTGGGGTGGACGTTTTGGACGAGAGGGGTCCTGGACGTCTGGGAGGTTCTAGTCTCAAAGGCCGGAGAGCACCGGTTCCTGCTCCCAGGAGGCGCAGCTCAGGTCATGGAGACGAAGACCACATTGACTCTATAGAAGAAACTGAACCTGTGAATCCTCCTCAGCTACCTCCGCCTGGTGGATGGGTACCTGAGAACCAGGACGCCAGAGAAAATGGAGCAGGAAATCCTCTGCTGAGACACTCGTCACAGGGCTCTCGAGGCTCGAGGAGATGATGACGGACGGAGAGGAAGTACTTTGAGTCGACTCCAGAGCTGCTCTGGAGGATGAACTACTTTTATTAGTGGAGCTATAAAAGCAAAAAACAAAAAGAATTAGCGACAGCTTTGTTCTGCATCTCAGGGAAAATGCTCAGAGGTTGGTGAAAATATAAATAAGATCAAGTGTCATGATGTCATCTGCCTGTTCTTGGGTTGCTTTACTCTTTTCTAAATAAAATATAAAGAACAATAAACCTTCCCTTACCTCATGACGTCGTCCCATCTGTGCAACACAGGTGAATACACCTGAGCACCACATGACCCCGGTGAGCAGTCTTCCACCACACCCATCAGCGAGATCTGGGGTCAATTGTTTTCCATTAGTCTCACACAGATTAAAGATTTCTTCAGGATCTACATCCAGTCCGGTTTCCTGATGCATTTGGAGGTGGTTTCATATCACAATATTGGATTCAAGCATTTAACCAGTGCGTTTTTAAAACCAGACGGAGGGCCCATAGGTGCAGTTAAACTCAGGAAAGAGGAGATGGAGCACTGAACTCTCTCTCCATCGTTAATGTCCCTTTTATTATCATCCGACTCTCTGACTGCCGTCCACGCCCTGTATCATCTTACAGAGTTTATGTCCTTATATCTGCCGGGCACACGGAGCAAGATCCATAAAATATTTACTTTCTGTACGACGCTTTGTGATGTCTTTAAAGAAACTTGACTCCACTTGGACTGCAGACTTAAAACCGGGAAGAACAAAAGACAACCAGGTGTTTAAAACGGCACTGAAATCGCATTTTACTAAATTACTTACTAAAATAAGCATTTTTTTACAGTGTACTCATGATTGCAGGCACCATTTTCCTGGATAAAAATATCTTGGCATTTATTGTGAGATTGTGTGCATCAGCCAACGAGCAGCAGAAGTAATTTTTCATCACCTTAACTAAGCGTAAAGCCTCCCCATTGGCCGGCCGGCTCCCCACGCAGCACTCTGCTCTGGGAGAAGGCGTTTGTCTTGATTACGCTCAGCTGCTCTAATTAAAAGATGTTCGTCCGTGATTAGCAGCGTTTATATTATTTACTGAAAGTCACCGCAGTATGAAATTAACAGTTTTTGTTAAAGGAAAAATAACAAACTCATCATAAAGTGCACAAATTGGGGTTATATTATAATCAGTGGGACTTACGGCGCAAATATGAAGATGAATTAAAGCAGAGGATGATCACACGCAGAGAGGTTTGTTGGAAAACGATCCAGTTTTGTTCTTTTACTTTTAGTATTTGTTTTATTTTATCACCTGTTGAGGTAGTGTTTCAACCCAATGTCGACTTATTCAATCATTTGTCACTTAACACATGTTTTTCTAAGGAATTTTTCAGGCGCCTGGCAAATAAATGCCATTTTATACCCCTGCCTGAGAGTATCAGGGACAAAAACTCATAACAGTTCTTTATTTCCTTGTTTACACTAACTTTGTGCTGATAAAAAAGTCAAAAACAAGTGCTTAGGTGGAAAAACAGCCTATTCAAAGAACATAAAACTGCATAAACTTGCACAGTTTCCAAGTTCAAGGCTTTAAAAACTGATATAAACTAAATATTACTGGATTTTAAATCTCAGTGACTACATGATACACCAATCATCCGGAGGCTGGCATGGAGTGGCTCAGGAGAGAGTATGAATGAAGAGAGAGAGGTTCACTTGTCTACACGGTCAATCATTGGCTGTTGTAGGCTCTAGGGCGGGCATAGAAGCTCATATCTGCTTAAAATTAACTGCCAATCAAGCGGCTGCCATCTCAGGATCTCCGGTGTAGAGGGATGATGGCATCTACTGAGTTTTTTTGACAGATGAAAGCTTGAAGAAGCATCCACAATCTCAGTTTTTTGCCTTTTTTCCCCACAATTTAAACATGAAATACTGTGTTTTGGACTGAATATATTACTGAAATTGATCTGCTGGACAAAGAATCATGAGAGTCCAAGCTTTCTAATGATGTATAGCATGACTATACACTTAAATTAAGTTGGCCTATTATCTAAGCTATGTTTGTAAAGATTGGTGAACTAGCTGCTAACTGTACAATAACAATGAGCATTTGTTTATGAACGAACACGTGTTTTCTTGTCTTTCCCCCTTCCCTGTGCTTCCTGTGCTCCTGCTGGTGTCTCTGTGCTGTGGGTGTGGACTTCATCCCCCTCCCCAGTGGTTCCCAGCTCAATGCACCTGCCTGCAATCAGCTCGTCATCTGTCCCAGTCTGCTCACCTGCATCCCGTCAGCTCAGATCAACCCTGGCTTCACTCAACCAGGCTCCTGGGAAACAGCTCCAGTGAGCTGAAGTAAGCGTCCTTACAAAGTCAATACAAGTTATCATTTCAGACTCTAAAGCAAAGGTGAACAAACACTATTTTGGTTTTATGTTATTGGTAAGGTTGCGCTTCTAGTTATTGTACCCTATCTAAATGTGCCTAGACTTCGCAGTTCCAGCAGTCGAGGAACTAAAACCTCCCTGACGAGCAGAAACTGGTAAGATCATCCATAATGCAAGTTTTCTGAACATTGCTTATTAATTTCTCTTTCAAACTTAAATACTGTTCCTCTTATTTCAGATTATTGACGTGTCCATGATGGGAGGGGTGCACTTCAAAGGAAAGCGGGTCATGAAAGCGTAGGTTTTGCAAATATGTGCTGATGTTGCAACTCAATACAAAATGAATACAGTCTGGTCACTTTTGGCACCATCTTAAAGTCATTTTATTGCAACTGCACTCACTTACTAACACTAGCTAATGTTGCTAACGTTGCTGATGCATGACATCGCCAGAGGCAGGTCATCAGATTACATTCAGCTTCCTCTGGAGCCACGAAAAGCTTTATACTGTTTTTCCACATATGCAGTCGTACTCCACCAAAACCTTTAAACACACTTTAATGTGTAAATTTGGTGGAGTTACCCTTTAATACGGGAGTCTGGGACACAGCAAATGGTGAACTTCAAAGTGCCGCCGAGGATAATACCTTCATGTTATGTGGAAACTATTATTGATCAAACCATCAGCAGAACCACTCATGTATTTATGTTTACGCTTATTTCCACATCTTCCATACAAAGACTGCATGTATATCAGCATCTGATCAATAAGCTGTATCTATTGATAAAGAGCCTGAGCTGGAAGCTTTGACTGAATGGAAATCCAATAGAGACCGGGCTGGTGAGGGTTTATAATGTTAAAAGCTGCACGCGCTCAATGAGGGCGTTCATGCTCGACAATAAATATGATTAGTGGCATGGAGAATAGCCGCCTCATCAAATATGAATCATCGTCATGCATTTTTAATGACCACAACAGTTTACTGTAACAAACAACAAGTCTGGGAAAGAGGATGAAGATTTACAATGTAAAGACACGAGAACCAAAGTACTGTACTTAAGTACACCTCAGATGTACTTTACTTGAGTATTTCAGTTTTCTGCTACTTTATACCATCATTCCTCTACGTTCGGAGGCAAATGCTGTACTTTTTACTCCACTACGTATTGATAACTTTAGTGACTAGTTAGTTTGAAGATTGCAAAGCAGCACATTTTAATTAATTAATTTAATCTGCAATCAGATTTTAAAAAAATATTCTGATAATCAGAAAAATGCTAAGTATCAGATGTGATGACTGGACAAAGCCGACAACACCAACGCTGATAGCGCCAACACCAATAACGCCAACTCCGATAACGCCAATGCCAAGTTTGTACGTGCATGTTAATGTTTAATTTACTTTAACTTATACTTTAGATACTTAACTAAATGTTTTGTCTGAGTTAATTTCATTTCAGACACTTTAAGACTTTTACTCGAGTACTATTCATACGGGTGGCTTTGGGTACATTTTACACTACGTCTGATGCCTGCAAAGCTTTCGGTCTTTTTCTTTCCTCTTTGTGAATAAAGCAGATTCTCCACATCATGTTTTTATTCAGGGAACAAACAGCAGCAGGTTCTTGCCGGGTCAAAGTTTGTGCCCGACATTCATTCATCAGCGTGAGTCCTGTCAAAAAGTCTTTCATCCAAACACTAAACGCCTGCTGTAAGCCGCTTTGAATAAGAACATGAGAGAAACGCTTCAGATGTAAAAAAGCTCAAACCAAACGCCTGCAATATCTTTGCCTCCAGCAAATTTGCATTCTGATCAAGAAAAACGTCCTGGTATGTGGGAGGCACTGGCAAACATCCTGCTTTATGAACTGTCTGTCAGCTGCATATGAAGCAGCACATACTTGCTGAGGGAAGAGGCGAGAAGGAGGGACAGCATTCAAATGTGGCATTGAGACCAGAGAGAGGGAAACAAAGGAGGGAAAAACAGATTGTGTATTTAAATGTATCGCCTCCGGTGAAGCTTCAGTACCGACGAGGGAGAGCGTCTCTTCCTGTGCAGCAGCTCTGCAGCCTTCACTTCTTTGTATTATTAGCAGCAGTTTCTGCTTCGGTCAGCTCGGAGACGAGAAGCAGCCGGAGGAGAGTCGGAGGAAACTTTAAAATTGAGCTTCTGGGAGAGTTGAGGGATTTTATTTGAGCAGATAAAGGAGCGTTGGGTGAAACTGAGGAGGCAAAAATGAACCAAACTGCTTCTGTTTCTCATCAGATTGACTGCCAGCCATCCAAGGATACCAAGGTAGGATGGATTCGATCATGTTGTGCTTCCTTTATCGTGCCCTGAGTATTTTTTTTCCGACACTTTGTAGAATCACTGCATGAATCTCCTTTGACAGGAAATGTACTCGTGAGTATTAAAAGTATGGGAGCTTAAACAACAACACAACACAGAAAAACAGAAATGGATTAGTGTCATTTCAACGTTTCATTTTATACCAATAAACATATTGTTATAAAAAGGAATGTTTCTTAAATTTTTATACTATTATATATGATGTCATTAGATTATTATGGCTCATGCATTCATGTAAAAGCAGGGCAGTTATGTCAAGGAGGTTTTGTTTTCACCCATTTCCATTGGTTGGTTGGTTTGTTACCAGGATTACACAAAATCTACTGAACCGATTTCCACAGAACTTGGATGGAGGATGAGTCTCGGGCCAGAATAGAGCCCATCAACTTTTGGTGTGGATCCAGATTATTCTCACTTTCATTTAAAGTCTTAATGAAACAGAAAGCGTAATGTTATTTGCTTCAGCATGTCTATGGCTAACACATGAGCGAGACCTAATGTGGCATCTGAGACTGACTAATGCCAGTTGGTGGTTTTCTTGCCCCTAACGTTAGCTGCAGGGCTAAAAGACCAAAAGCTAAACAGCAGCTAAACTCCATAAACCACCTCAGTGCTGGACTCCCTTTTGTCAAACTGGCAGCAGTTGGTCTCAAAGTTTGTGTTTGGTCACGACACCGGCCATGTTCACTTGGAGCCCAGTACAAATCGCTGTTATTAGCGACGGGCCATCTGTTCATCAGGAAACTCTAAATCACAGAGGGATCAGGCAGAGCAGCCGGAGGACGTTGGAGAGAAAACCATCAAATGTGATCTATTCACACCCATAAAATCAATGTTTTTGTGCAGTAATCAGTGAAACTCTTACGAAATCTTGCTCTGTGCCACTCACTCAATGCTTAAAGTCGAAGATTGATTGATAATGACATAAGCACACGAGACATTTTGTTTTAAAGGAAGAAATCGATTGACCAAGTTTGATACAAAAAGTCAAAGAAATTGATTTTTTTTGTACATTTTTGGGGCAAATATGGTTAAATAGGTGCACAAGGTAACTGTGGATATGAGATGTGGACACAGAATATAAATCTGTAACAGTCAAACTTTCCGGTTATGGAGTTTATACATAATTTTGTGATTTACAATATTTCCAAATCCAGTTCAAATGAATAATTATGAGCTTCAGCAATAACTGCCTCACAAATCTTATTCAAATGGTGCATATTTTGGTTGTAATGAAAGTTATATTATATAGTGATAGTTTGGATTGTAAGCGTATCGGCATGGAAACTAAACAATGTGCTATTAAATGTAAAAAAAAAACAAAACATAATTTTAAATTGAGAAGATTTAGTAGATTTAGAATAATTTCACTGCGATGCCTCACGGTCGGACAGCCCCTTCCAACAGGGAACTGAGGCTGTTATTGCTCTACAACGTTGGAAATGAAAAATCGGGTCGACTTCAACCTCCAACGTTGGAAACATTTTGAATTTCGGTTTGGGAACGACATTCGGGTTGACGTGAAAGATATCAAGACGTGATGTCAGGCAGACCCAAAGTATTTTTAGACACGAGCAGAGAAAAGTTAGAAAACTCGGTTGGAAACATGTTGAATTTTGATGTCAAATAACTTACCCAACGTGAAAATTTAAAGTTATTAATCCAAACCATGATGTTTTCCTAAACCTAACCAACTACGATCTGGTACACCGCACAGTCATGTTTGTCCATGAGCTTTAGCAATGCTGATGTATGTTGTTCTTGGATCCTCCTATATTTGAGTCTCGTTGACAGACTCGTCATGTTTGATATGTCAAACACAATACGGAGACAAGATGACAGCAGCAAGAAGAAATAAAGGCTCCGACCTTAAAGCGCTTCATTATCGCTCGCAGTTTATGCAAAGCGGTTCTTAGCCGGCAGCGGATCTCTCAGACGGGAGACGAACAGTCAGAATATAATCCTATACGATGCTGCACAGCATGCAGCAGGGGAGGGAATAATCCTACAGCTTCCATAAGTTATGCAAAGAAAACGCTGTTAGAGGATGTGGTACTTTTTTAAAGTGCTTCCACAGGTACATGAGATTCGATGTTTCTCGTATTGTCTGGTGAAGAATGAAAGAAAGAAGAAGGAAAACATCAAATCTGATCTCTAAAGTGATTTTACAGCCTTCAAAAACCACCAGGAACACTTGAGGTTTTCACGTGACAACAGCAATACAGACTGTAAACTATACAGGGATGCTTTGTGGCTTTTCATTTGCATTATTTAGCATGAGTGGTTTTAATTGTGTCATAAATCATCGCTCAGTAATCCACTGTCATGCGCTGCCTGCTTCATAATAAATAAGCTGGTGCCTCTTGAGATACAGCCGCTGTATACAAGGATTTACTATCGCAGAGCTGCTGATGCTAATGAAGAGATACAGATTTTCATTTTCACCTGGATTTGTTGTTTTGAAGTTGAGCCTTCCTCCAGATATGTGGGATATACAGTAAAACTGATGTTGGCCGATATGGATACAGACAGATTAGTGCTTATTAGCAAATTAGCAGCGTTTTGAGATTGTTTAATGACTCTAATTTGGACCGAAACATTGCGTACAGTATTGTCAGGGTGAACAATAACTCAGGTCCTGACAGGAGACTAAAACTCTCCACCCGAGCTGAACAACCTGTTCTTGTTCCTGGAAATGTACGGAAATGATCCTAAACGCCTTTCCCTCTCGGCCAAAGTAAACTCAAAGCTGTTGTTCAACCATTAAAAAATTATAATTATGCCTGCAGATGACCTGTAAGTGCCCCTAATAGCTGGAAAACACAATGGGTCCACCTCATGCTGTATAGTCTTACATGGTCCAAGTTCAAATTAAATAACAATATCGCTGAAAATGAACACTTAATACTTGTTTTACTGAGGAAATATTCAGGCATCTGGCAAAAAAAACTGAATATAAACTATATATTACTGGATTTAAAATCTCACTGGCTTCACGATGCATCAATCAACCGGAGGCTGGCGTCAAAGTGGCTCAGGAGAGAGGAGAAAGTAGAGCGAGTGGGTCACTCGTTGGCTGTTGTAGGCTCTAGGGCGGGCATAGAGCTTCTATCCCGTCATGCATTAAAATGTCTAAAAACGAGATATTTTGTTAAAGCTTTTGTTGCCAGTTGCACTTGAATCAGCTTCCTGGAGTTTTGCATCTTGGTCCTATTTGCAAAATCTTAACAATGAAATTAACAGGAAATAACCAGAAGAAATGGCAAATTAGTCTGATGATTCGACTACGATGTCCTGATATTTTCTATTCTTTCAGGGTGTAAAACACATTTAGACCTTTTATGCGACATTAAATATCACCTCTGAACATGTTTGAAGACATAAAAATACTCAAATACATAAATAAATGGTCTCATTAACCACTCGTTAATGCAACTCCACCACTCTGCCGTATTCCAGTAACTATCTGGTAAACGTCCCTGTCTCCTGAAAGAAAAAGGATTGAAATGGACAGAACAGTTTCCACGCTGAGCTCATTCAGCAGAGCAGCTGTGGTAACCCTCAGTCCACACGACTAAACGAAACAGGCGCCAAACACCTTTTTACAGCCTGTCAATCATCTCCCTGTCAACACAGTCCCAAATCAGAGGTGTGAAATCTAAACATAGTCGTTGCCAAAGTGTACCTAGCAGATATTAACTGATTCGGGTTGAATCTTTCCTCACTGTTAAGGACTTTTTTTCTCTAAACTGGCGACATGTTAATGATTATTTTACTTAAGATCGGCAGTATCAAGGCAGTGATATACAGTAGAGACGAAATGGTGACAAAATTAAATGTATTTGTGTCGAAGGATGAATTGAACAGAATTAAATGAAACATATTTTTGCGACAGTCAGCCAAAGTTTGAAACGCACGATCAATATCCATGAACTTGAATCCTTAAGATTAAAGCTGCATTATGTAAGAATTGCCCATCTCTGTCATTCATACTCCAAACAAATAGGGGGCAGCATATCACCAGGTAACCGATAACTGCTGCTAGCTGTAGCTGCCAGCTAGCGGTCATAACTTGCTCTGCCCGGACAGCGAGCTCGGAGCACCGGGGCAGTGTTGCCGTTGTTGACTATCAGACTGTCACAGGGGCTAGCTGGTTAGCATGCTAACTTTAATAGATATCTTTGCTGTGCAATACATGGATGTCGTCGACATAGCGTCAAAACTGACGCTTAATTTTTTTAAGTTTTAAACTAAAATTCTTACATATCGCACCTTTTTTTAAAGCTATAATATGTATTAAATGTCTAAAAACAACCAGATCTTTGTTGAGTTGTGAACTTACATCATCCCAAACAACCCAACAAAGTCAAATCCAGCCATCCGGGATATGAAAACTGAACTTAACACAAATAAACTTTAACTCACCATCTCATCTGTGAACATTTATGCTTCGTCTTTGTTTTCTAGATTAATATCATCAGATTTTAACTAAAATACGTGTAAGGGAAGTCTGATAAGACTGATTTCATTAACGTGTTAAACATCCGACATCAACCACAGCAGACCCGACATAAGAATCGCTGTTTAAAATCAACGTATGCATGTTTAAAATGAGTCACCATCGTGATTCTCCCTCCCTCCATCCCTTCCTCTGTTGTTCATGTTTGCTGGCTGTTTTCGTCATGCTGGTTGTTGCTTAGTAACTTGTTATTCCTGGACATTTTAATCATATATACTTATACAGTAGTCAAACCCTCATTTGCACAGGGTCAGGAGAGTAGGAGTGTATTCATGCTTGCGTCGCTGTGAGTCAGTTGTAGAAGCAACAAGCTTTAAATGCCCCTTAAATTGAGGAGAGGTTCGTCTTTTAAAACTTCTTTCATCCTCAGAGATGTACTGTTGACTGCTCTGCTGGTGATTTGTTGACATCGTAAACATCTTTCTGTGTCGATACACTGCTGAAAACCTCCATTTGAGAAGCCCGACCTTGAGCTCTACAAAGATTGAGTGTGTATGTGCAGAATTAAGAAAGCCTTTCATTCTCCACCTGCTGAAGTGTGTTGAGCAGCATCACACAAAATCAATGTGTGTGTATTAACTTAGCATTTTATATATTATAGAGCATTTTATTGCAAGCAAGAGAAGAACGTTTGTATCAGATATTTGATCATTTGCCAAAATTGCTCAAAAATGACATTAAGTTTGGTAACTTAAACAGTCAAACCTGTTTAAAGACATGATGGAAATATAGCATTTATATTTGTTTTATTTATTAATATGAGGAAAGTTACAGTCACCTTTTCATCTACCGCCATTTTGTGTATCTTCAGTGGACATTTATTTATACACTTAGTCTTATCGCATTGCATTTTGTTGCATTTAGTTTAAATAACACCAACTACAGCAGCAGCCAGGCAGAAAAAAGCGCAATATTTTGTAATTTTTCAAATTTATTGCATTTTCCACTCGGTTTTTTTAAATATGCAAATTGAAAATAAGCATTAAAATAGACTAAAACAGTTGGGAGGTACTTGTATAAAGGATTTACTTGCCAGAAATATTAATCAAACAAAGCTATTAATGTGAATAAAGTTATTTTTGATTTATTTAAAGGAATAGTTTGACATTTTGTTGCCCAAGATTGACACCACTTTCACGTCTGTAGAGTAAATATGAAGCAACTGGGATTAGCCTGTTAGCCAAATGATAATTAAGTGTAAAAACAACATTTAAACTTCAGTTTTTGTATTTAATGAAGCAAACAAGGCATAACATATTAGTTAATGAGATTTCAAGGTGCTTGCAGACAGATAGTGTCGGACATAGGCTGGTTGTTTTCAGCTGTTTCTAATCTTTATGCTAAGCTAGCAAACTTCTTCGTATTATAGACGGACATATGTGGTATCAATCTTCTCATCTAACTCTGACAGAAACTGAATATCTCACGCAAAATGCAAAAGTTTGACACCGAACCATCCATTAAAACAAGAAACTCGTCTTTCAGTTGACATGTTTCACTCTCTGCCACCGTCGCTGGGCTGATCTCCAACCCTGAAACCTGTGAAACCGAACAGATTGCCTTCATAACAGAAGAGCTTAACAGCCCGCTCAGTTCAGTCAGTCAGAGTCACTGAATATTAACATTAACCCTCTGCGTCGTCACGGCCATCTGCTAACGTGGAGACGGACACGGAGTAAAGAAACCTCATTAGCGTGCGGAGGAAGATGACTAATCCTGTCTCAGCCATCATCATCATCAGCTGACTTTAGTGTGCTGAAGATGCTCATCGACCTGTGATTAGCATGTTAGCCTCTGCAGCTAATTGAACCCCTCCCACTCACTCACATAAAGCAGAGAGGCCTCGACGATCCTATGAATTATGTATTTAATGAGGTATGAAAGGGGCGCTGAGAGAATAAGACTTGTTGTTTTTTTAAATCCCGAGCTGTTGTCCAGCCTACACTGTTATTGTGTGAACGCCAGGCGCTCAGAGTGTGAGCTGAGAAATCCTGCTGCCAAGATCCTGACACACATGGCGATAATAGTATTATTCACTTAAGTGAAATTAGCAATACTACAGTGTGAGATATCCTGCATTTAAACTCCACCTAAAGGGGCAATATGTAGTATCGGAGAAGCAATTCAAACTCTCTTTTTGATATTTACAATATTAATGAGGTAATGATACAAACTCGGGAAAGGTGGCAGGGTCCACCACATATAAACAAAGCAAAACAGTATGAAAACAAAGAGTTTGTTTATTTAGTTTCTGTAGACATGCACCTTAAGTAAAAGTATTGTGATGATACATTATCCAGCTAATCCAAGAAGGATTTTAAAGAGTTTATTTATCTCAAGACAGAAGAGAATTTTCTCAACACCTAAAGATGAATAGAGAAATAAATAAAACGTATCGAAGCCGGTATTGTTTGAGTTTATGTTGCGCTTCAGTGGTGCAGCAAAAAGCACATTTCAAGTAATTCAATTACCAAAATCTGCAGCTTTTGGGCCCCTGAAGGTTTCTGCTTACTGTATGTTCAAAATCAGAGCATACAGAAGAATATAAATGAATGCAAGTCTTCTTTTTGTCACTAGAGGGCGGTCTTACACAAGAGCCTGTGGATGGATTTCTACTGGTGTCAGAAGAAATCCATCGGCATTTGATAAGATGTTTTTTTTTCTTTCTTACAGCCTCATATTCACTCTGACGTTCAGACCACAGCGACATGGAAATAATGCAAATAAGATTATTGTGACTTCCTGCAGCTACATAAATATACAACACACAACCACAAATAAAGCTTTAATTATCAGACCTCCCTCCTTCATCACCCTCTTGATTCAAATCTCTGAAACGCTTCAGTTGTTTTGTGGTTTATCTGAAGTGCTCTTGTCCTTGTTGCACACGCCGGTGTTTACTTTGATGTGCTTTATGTTTGGGTCAGTGAGTCACACCGTGGCTCATGAGGAATGTTCTCAGGTTAGTCGGCTCTGAAATATAATTGCCTAAAACCAAGGTCACTGCTATGAAAGCAAGCAGCAGCCCAGAGGCAAAAGGGAGAAACTTCTGCATTTCACCTCATTCAGCTCGTAGAATATGACAAAAATGCAGCTCTGGAGACTGGAGATGTGTTCCTGACGGGTAATTCAAGGGTGGAATAGCAACCAAGTCTACTGTTGTGTGTTATAGTGTGTCTCCATTGATTCTTACAAGAATGTCTGTCCGTCTATAGAAAACAAAAAGCCTTGATTCATGCAGAGGACTCTTGAACGAGATACAAATCTGCAACATCAGCTAAGTGCCAAAACAAAAGATAAGGGAAAGAAATGATGCTGCAATCAGAGGCACTTGCAACCTGGAACTAACTTATGCAAGATCAATCTAGCCGACGTAAACACACCTGACGTCACCTCAATATAGTGGCGCACACAGTGACCAGTAAGGAGAATTACCTTATCCCCCCTTCATTTAGTGTTTGTGTTGTAAAATGTTCAGAGACATAGTTGGCTGGAGGCCTCCCAACCCAATCGCCAGAATACATGTTGACCATGTATTCTTGTCGCCTACACCCACCTCCTGATATGACGGTCACGATACGTAACGTGATTTAACATAATTGTAAAAATGTCGATATGCTACATAGTACATGTATAAACTTAAACGTACGACGCATTCAGAGTGGAAGTCGACTCGGAACTATCGACTCGCGACTTGTAAATCAAGGATATGGAGAGCCACATGGTCCAAAATAGAGAGAGCTTTCATAGCTTCATTTCATTTAACCTCCTCTGTCGGAGTATAACTACTCCAGAAAAGAGCAATGGTTCGTTTACAGTAATTAAACAGGAGATAATACAAATACTTGTTCCGTCATTGAACAAGCTTGACCGTTGGAGAGCTTATTTTCCCGCCAAAATGATGTAGGATGGTGAAAAAAATAGCAGAGGGGGATTAAACAGCACAGTACAAAGAAAGTACAAATGCTTGGAGAGCTGTCGTAGCTGACTAGCACTAGCTAGTGAGTTAGTAGTTGGCTCACTACCTGCAATAGTTCACCAAATAGAATTGAGTGTAGTCAGTAACGTTAGCATACAGACAAAAAACGGAGAGGCAGGAATAACATGGGTAACAGAAAAGAATAAAAATAGTTTTCTTTTTAAGAAAAGGGCAAAACGTCGAATAAAAGATAAAAATAGTCAGGAAATTACATTTTCCTCCCTACAAAGACACTGAATCTATATTCTGTCTCGTAGCAATGAACAGCTATTAGCATACAGCTAATAACCATCATTAGCGTTGTTAGCATTCATCACTGAAAACAGCAGGTGCCCTCAGTTTGTACCACATGCTGCACGTCTTTATTAACACAAAATAAACATTATGTGATGCGTTCACTTCCCGCTGCTGCACCACATACTGTTCAATAATGTTCCTGCTCCTTCACTATTGGGCGTCGACTGAAATAATCATCATTTTGGAAGTTTCATACGTTGTAGGGCTGCTTCGCCACAGGCCATTTAATCCGGATTTACAAACACAAATTAATGTATTTGAACAAAGATCACATTAAATTACACTGTTCTTAGGTTTTTGTTTAAAGCCTTCACTATACTTGTGATGAATGTGTCTGCCAGTGAGTGTAAATAGCATCTGGTGGCCAGTTGATCCAGTATGGAGCTGAATAAAAAGCACTGAGATAAAGACAGAGAAAGAAAAGCTGAGCAGCTCTGTCAGGCCTCTGACTAATAAAAGCTTTCCTCTTAATCAGTAATGAACTCTGTGATCCATGGCTTCTCTCCAGGTGGTAATATGGGAGAGGCGAAGGAGAATTGGGAACTGTAAAGAGCTCTTACTGTGGAAAAGTCATTATTAAAGTCGTGTTTTAAATCCTTCTCACTCAAGCAAAATTACACCTTTCTTACCCAAGAGTATGACAAGATTTATACCAACCGTATATCTGGTAAATTTATGGCTACAGCCAGCTGGCTCCGGCTAATTTAGTGTAACATAAGTAAGAAGACTGGAAATGGCTGGAAACCACCTGGCTGGTCTGAACTTGTTTTGACAGTAACATTTTTTCAGCTGAAACAAACAAGCTATATCGTTATTTTTGTGAGATTTGGAGGTGGTGGTAAAAGAGTTAAGCTAGCTGCTTCTGCCTGTTTGCTAACGTAACGCTAGCATAACGATTGGAAACAGTGGGAAAAGCTGCCAATTACCCGGCTCTGTTAGAAGTTCTAGAAAATCCACCGTCCAGCATCACAAAAGCTCACTAGTTAACACTTGTTGTCTTGTTTTTTGTAGTTTTGTTGACTACAGTTAACCTTGTTCACCTAGCAAACCCACAACTTTTTGTGTTAAAATAGTTGCACATATTAGAAACACAAGATGTAACATTGTTTTGTGAGATTTTGGAAGTGATGGTAAAAGAGTCAGTAAGCTATTTCCACCTGTTTGCTAACGTTACGTTAGCATAAAGACTGGAAACACGAGAAAGTGCACAAGCAAATTGTGGGTTTACCAGGTAGCGATCTTTGTCGACGACAAAACGTTCTTCCTTCTTCTCCTAGCAAAACTATAACTTCTTGTTTTCAACGTATACGTTTTTGCACAGATCAAAATAACATGATGAGATTTGGAGATGGTGGTTAAAGAGTCAAGCTAGCTGTTTCCGCCTAGCTATGTTAGAAGTTAACAAAACCCACCTTCCAGCACCTTTTAAAGCTCACCAATTAACACATCATATCTTCTGTGACAAGATATAACATTATTTTATGAGATTTAGAGGTGCTGATGACGATTCAAGCCAGGCGTTTCTTCTCCAGTAGCCAGTTTGTTAAGCTAACGGATAGCTGGCTGCTGGCTGTAGCATCATTTCAGTGGTGTCAATCTTATCATCTCACTGTCAGCAATAAAAGAGTGAGAGCATTTAAGTCCTGCTTTCTCTAACTTTTCATTTGAGTTTGTTTTTTTAAATTTCACCCAGATGTTAAAAGAACTGCGGCTAACGTCAAGGCAAATTAATTACAAAAAGTTATCTTTGCTCACAGCTTCTCCACAAAGTGTGTAAATTAATGGGTCTTTACGGTGACTTAATAAGTCTATGGGCTTTAATTCAGACAGTGTCTCCCTCTGTGAGTAGCTTGGAAGTCAGCGGCAGGCAAACACAAGTTCACTGTGTCTCCTGCAGCACAGCAGCATGTCTTACTTTAATTTTTATAATCTGTCTGAGCAGGTTGACTTGACTTTGAACTCATGCTGTGTGGCAGAGTTGATGTCGCAGTTTGAATCCCTCCCTCTAGACTGAAAGCCTTCTGGGATTTTTTCTGCTGTCTGTCAACCTTCCTGCTGCTTGCTGATGCCTTGATTTTTAGATGTCAGAAATTTGTGGCTTTTAATCGTCTTACAGGCAAATTTCATGTCTTTGAACAGCAGGCGAGCGCTGTATGTCTCTTTATAGGAAAAATTCACCCTTAAACATCCTCCGTTTCTGGATCTGTTTTATTGTTGTGCCTTGATAGAAAGTGTCAATTTTCATTAAGCATCTTCCTGCACATATACGCCTACAGTACTGAAACAACTGAGGTACAGGAGGCTAAAAAACAAACGTATTTGGGGAGAAAATAAAAGCAAACTTTGTGAAAATACCCAATCTTAGTGTCATATATCACAGTTCAAAGATTGACTTCCAGATTTAACATTGACCTATGCCAACCTTGTTTCCTCCATTGTCGTTTCAACTTCCAAAAATTGTGATAAAAGTTAAATTAATTCTTACTTTTGCTGAGGACCCCCCATAACCCACTCACGGACCCCTGTTGGTCCCCAGACCCCAGTTTGAAAACCACGTGTTTAGAAAATCGTTAATTACGACTCATTTCATCGTCTTATTGCTAGAGTTTCTTGCACTGTCTGTAGTTTTGGCAACGATGCGACACATAACGGGGGCAAAAACTCATTATAGTTCTTTGTTTCCTTATTAATGTTAATGTTATGCATATAAAATAGTCAAAAGTAAGTGCTTAGGTGGGAAAAATGACTATTCAAAGAACATAAAACTACATAAACTTGCAACAATTTCCAAGTTTAGGGCTTGAAAAACTGATATAAAATATATATTGCTGGATTTGAAATCTCATTGGCTGTATGATGCATCAGTCATCCGGAGGCTGGCGTGTGAGTGGCTCAGGAGAAAGAAGAAAGAGTGGGTCACTTGTCTATGATCACTCACTGGCTGTTGTAGGCTCTAGAGCGGGCATAGAAGCACAAATATCCAGTTTGGAAGACGTTCTGTGATATTAAAAGTAGATCGATACAGTTTCTGCCCCTTATCGATGAATTATTGTGTTTTGGTGTGAAAGTTGAGGCCCAGGAGGATTGTTTATCTTGACCAAAAAAGGCAATAAAACTGAATTTCTTGACATTTTTCTTTTAAACCCACTTTCGTCCGGTTGTCCTTTTTAACTTAGAAAACTGAGTGAATCCAGCTCAGTGGACCTCAGAGTCACCAGCATGCGAATTCCCCCTGACACCGAATTAATAGATAATCAGTCTAATGATGCCAAGTGAAACTGGGTTGACTGATTTTACTTATGACACCATTTTTTAAGTGGTAAAACCAGAACAGAGGGGTTTTGTGAGTGTGTGTGCATGTGTGTGTGAACCAGACGTCTGTTTACTCTGAATAGAAAAGCCAGACAGACAGACACGCCGGTGGAAAGAGCAGGAGAGGAGACCATCTTCTACTTGCTTATTGTAGTTTTTTTTTTTTACTCCTAATGCATTTTTTATTGTTTTTGGACAATATTGCCCACTTTTGAGAAACAACCGGACTCGCAGGAGGGAGTTGCTGTCTGAGTTTGATTCTTCACACATCAACATGATGGACCCAGAGCTCAGGTTCCTGGAGGTGAGGCGTCAATACGCTCTTATTTATAGAAACCACAGCGCCGAGGTTCTTATGGAAGGTGTTGTGAGTGTTATGACAAGTTTTCCTTCATAGCCGGAGATTCAATGGAGAAGAGTGGCATGCGTGTGTTTTATCGTACGGTCCCAGGTGTGAGCGCTGCCTCCTGGGAGAGTCGAGGCTCTGAGAAACAGAAACGCGTCCTCCGGGACTCGAAGTGTGTCAGGACTCAGGCTGTTGTTGTGAGTGATGAATGGGCTGCAGGCTACATTGTTTAGCCAGTGCAGCTACGGTAAACACTCGTCTCAGACGGCTTTTGTTTTCAGCTAAAGAGACGTTTTATTGTGCAGAAGATGCAGTTCTTTGTTAATGATCAGGAAAAGTAAACTCTAAATGAAATGTCAGAGGTTGTGTCCATCTTTATCAGGAAAAACAGGTAGGTCAACTGTGTGAGCAGCATACAATGAACCATCTTTATCCTCTAGTTTCTTGTTAGTGGTCTTGAAGTTGTCTAAACAACTGAAAAGTTCAGATAGGGAGTTGGACGGGGTGGTGGGTGTGGTTAAATGAGGACAGGAGATCGATGTTCA
The DNA here is from genome assembly GCF_040436345.1 of Pagrus major. NCBI lineage: Eukaryota > Metazoa > Chordata > Actinopteri > Spariformes > Sparidae > Pagrus > Pagrus major. The sequence continues at coordinate 18,192,677 of NC_133238.1, forward strand.
AAAGTCAACAATGAGTTATTATGACTTACTAATGTAGTAGGTATGCTGTAAGTTAAGTTACATAGTTATTTCAACCCAAATCACAATCTTTTCCTAAACCTAACCGAGTGGTTTCCTTGCTGACCCCGGCATCACAAAGGTGTCCAGGGACGCTGTTCGACCATCGCCTGGTAAATGAAGAGCTTCTGTTAATATTTATCTTCCTCAATCCCTTGAGTGTCCGGTGCAACGCCAACATTTCTGATAAGTCTGCACTGTTGACTACAAATTTTATACTCACCTTACCGTAATTCATAAACAAGACAGCAATGCACATGATGTTGCTCTCCCAGCTGAAGAGGTGCAAATATCCTGAGGTCTTGTTCCAGGATAGTGTCACGGCAGTTCATGAAATTGGCATGAAATGTAACGTACAGCATGACTTTCGGCACGACTATCTTTCGTGCCCACAATATCTTACTTCTTCAGTATCTCTCCTTGAGTGAATGAAACATTTATGAACCACGCTGGAGTTGAAGGGAGGTGGTCCTGATGGATGGTGAGCGTACAAAGTCCTGGATGGTCAAAAATTGAGATTTTGGTTGTATGTTTATAAAATAAGTTCAGGAAATACTGATTAAATTGAATATGAACGCAAATTTTCCAATTTAAAAGGGTGTCAAACAAAGTCGACGGTTGGTTCCCATGAACACAACTCCTATTACATTTCTTGACTGTGTCACGAACTGCTGTGTTACTGGGTTGTTTGTTCGGGACGCACTGCCTTAATTGGGGTCCACTCTGGGAACTCAACCCTCCATTTTATCAACAAGTTGCAAAACCTTAAAGTTGCTTTTCACTGGTACATTCACAACTTCCACTATTATAAGATTCTAATGTTTTGTGAAACGTTATTTATTGGTCTAAATGAAGATTCAGACTCTTTCTCCTGCTGGCTGAAACAAGTCTGACCCAATCTGTAGCTAACACTCACTAGAGACCCATGTCTGCCTATATTGGACCCTCGACTCCAGTCATTTTAGTGACATCTGCAGTCACACTCTGTAACTAATATGAGTCAGGACTCCCTCCAGGTTAAGACGTCACACCGTGAAACCCCAAAGGCAAAATTTACAACCCTGCAGTTCGTTCTTTGAAATAAATCGTCTTTCTCGGGACGCCTGGCTGAGCGAGGCCCAAACACAGCCTCAGGCTGGTTAATAGGTCAGTCGGTAAACTCTGACCCACTTCTTTTCTAGATCAAGGTAGTGGATCAGCTCCCACATCCCCACCGACTCTTATGATTAAGACATATTCCAGATTGTCATCTATTATTAAGATGTTTATTTGCTTGTTGTATGTTTCTATATAAAAAAAAGTGTGATGATAAAAATATGATAATAATGAATTTAATTTAAAAAAGATTGAGAGCTGACAATGACATTTTGTTACAAATGTAATTACCCAACTATTTATAGAAGTACAACTGAAACAATAAGTCAATTTATCAGTTACAGAGTAAACTGAAAATTAATTAGCATTTTTTTTTTCAAGATGTAAGAATTTGATAGTCCAAGAAAAACAAATACAATCTAAAAGGCAACTAAGGAAAACTAGGAGCAAGCAACAGGAAAAAGGCAGGAAAAAGACAAAGACAGGAAGTGTAAAACAAAACATGCCACATGAGGATAAAACCTACAAAATAAAACGGGAAACAACAAAACAGAAACCCAAAACTATGACATAAAATGACACTGGCACTGAAGCAAAGTTTAATTCATACCGACTCTGTTCATACTGCTTTTGTCCACAGGCGGCGCCAGAATCAACAACAAATAAAAGCTCCTCGTAGCTACTTTAAAGACAAGTAATATTAAAAATGTTGTGTCTTTCTTCTACTAACTTCCAAAACAAATGCACAAGTTAGTCGGCTAAAGATCTTTACAATACGAGGTCAAACACACGAGTTAGATCTTTACAATTGGAGGTAGTGGTGCTCATACTGCTTTTGTCCACAGGGGGTGCTAGAACCAAAAACAAATAAAGGCTCCTCATAGCTGCTTTAAATTAAAGATCTGACTACTTTCTTTGTTGCTGACTTTATTTCAGCAACAAATGTATGTTACGCTAGACGTTTCAGGGCAAACACAAGGGAAACGGTCACAAATGCAGCTATAAATAATGTAGTTGTGTGTTTTCATGATATCACCCATTGCACTTTCATGGCTGTGATTCATCTAACAGCCCTGTGTGCCTAACTCTTAGTCATGAAAGCATTTCACAGTCTTGTGTAAAAAGCAAAAACACATTTTTCGTTATTTAATCTTCATCTACAAAGCTTACGCTGCCATTTGTTGGGGAAACCTTTCATAAAAACAGGGTGTAGATTAAAATATCCACGTGTATCATCATGGAGATGATGACTAATATGTTTTGCAGGTACGTGCTTTCATCTACCAGCAGCACTACACTCCCACACACAGCTTATTGTCTTTGTGCCTGTGCTGGTTGAAATTTTGCATTTCTATAAATGGACATTTAGGGCCTCGGGGAGGTTTAAAGCGTTCACTCAGCTCAGCGTTTAAGGCCCCTCCTGCTGCAAAACACACTGAAAAATAAATTCATGTTCAAGGAAGCAGCTTTTAAGACGTTTTCTTTTATTATTATAATTTAGACGTTGGTCTTTGAGGACAGACGGGGAATACTGAAGAAAGAATAAAGATGATATGTAATAGCTTGTACATTTTTTCTGGCTGTATGTGACTGGAGGATCCTATTAATTTAAAATCATCTGAAACACACATTGGAAAAGTAATAATTCTCCACTTAGTCGTGATTTTGTTAGAAAGTTTTGATGTATTGCTCACGCCAGAATTAAAATTTGTTCCAGTCCAATATTGTAATTCAGGATGCTAGGATGGTTGCAATTTACCTGTGCTTGAAGTGACTTTAATATATTTGTTCGTTCCTTCTAAAGTGCTCTAAAATGAAGATGGCTACATTTTCCTCCAAATCCTTTTAATATTTTGGTCACACAGAAACAACTTTTTTTTCCCAGGGACATGGAATAACACCCAGCCCTCAACATGGATACCAAAAAACATCACATATCTGGAAAGAAATGTTATCCAGAGATTGCAAAATGGTGATTGTATCTCAGCAGCCAAATTTACAGAGACTGATCATCGTTCTTCCGAATTTATGCTCCAGAGCTTTTTGTCGTAATGTGGAAACAAAATAGAAGCTACAAAGACGATGTGATCTATTTATCAAGGTTCATGCTAATAAATAACTTTTCACATTGATATGCAATACATTAATTACTTAAAAGTTGCTTACCACCAACCAAACATCCACTATTTTTCTGTTGCCTTGTGAGGCAGCTGGGTGTGATCTCGCAAATACATCTTGCAAGGCTTTGAGCTACGTAGTGGTTGAACCAATCAGCGACCTTTGAGTAACTACGAAGCGACTGTTCGTTTAAAAACAACAATGGCTGCTCTTCAAGAGGTTAACGCAGCTGCTATAGCATCGGGTATATCAGAACTGGAGAGTTTATTTAATTAAAAGAAGAGCGACAAACAACAATTAAGGCTTTTCTCGATGTAAAAGATGTTTTCATGATAGATGGTGATAGACAAATGGTTCGTCGAAGTATTTTTTGAAAGTATCTGCCCTTTTTCCAAACAGTTCATTAGCGTAAAGCGTTTCTGCGTATATGATGTCAAACTCGACGAGTTGTTGTTTTACGACTCGAGAGGTTGATTAACGTGAAGTCCAAATAATGTGCTACAAATCCACTTCATGTCGTCATATCATTAAGACCATAACTTTGAGTAATCAAGTTGGAAAAAGTGGCACCTCCCACTCCCAAGTGTGTAACAGTTGTTATTTCTGGTCTTCCCGTTCTGCCAACACTTCACGAATTTGGCATTTACCTGAAATCTGGAGTCTTAAAAAGTTGACTTGTGACAAAAGACAGTCACATCCAACTAAAGTTAAATTAATCTATGTAATTAAGGGATGATGTGTCTGTCATATGAACAGCAGCAGGGGAGCAGCGAGGCACTTTTTTCCTCATCATTTCCAGACTTTAACCTGCTCTTATCAGGACTTCGCCTCAGATCCGTCTGGGTCAATTAACCCACTTAGGAGCCTTCCTTATCTAAGAAACACTTTTCAACCAAACCTCAGTGGTTCCACACTCGGAGCCCTGCAGGTTTCCTTCCTGGCAGCAGGTTAATTACATTCACCTGGCGTCTCTGGTGTAAATCAGTCCCTGATTAGACGGCAGGAGTGAGAACCGGAAGGACCGGAGGAGGAATATTGACCGATATCTGTCTCGCTGGCTGCCGGTTGAAGCTTTCACAGAAATAACAGCCTGTTTTTAAACTGGAAGAAGATGAATTTGAGCGTTGATCCCAGTGGCTTCAAGGTTACGTCCAGATGTAAGTAAAGTCAGTGAAAGACACAGCCAAGGAAAGAAACATCCTCAGGTTGTTGTGTTCGGTTTTTAGGAGGCCAAGAGGCTCGAAACTACTTAATATTTCACGAGGAACAACACACAAAGAAATTAGAAAATGAAACTCGAACAGTACCAAACATAAACATGATGATAAAGTGGCTGTAATATGTTATTTTCTGTACAAATAAATCAAATGTGAGTGTGGAGGCTGCTGCAAAAGTAATGCATGTGCAAACACAAAGGCACAAAAGCAGCTTGTGGTCTGAAGACGGTGGAGGAGATCTCTGCCTTGGGGACGTCAGTGAACTTCTCAAGCACAAGCAGAGGTCAGAGAGAGAGAGAGGGAGAGGGAGATCATTTCCATGTGGTCTCTGATTCTGCCTGTTAAATATTTAATGGTTGAGGGAAGAGAGTCCAACCCAAGCTTTGAGGATCTTTCCCTCCCTCTTCTTCTGTTCTTGCCTTTTCTTTTCTGCTTCCACCCATCTCTCTCTGTCCAACCATCCGTCCATTTACTCATTATTGCTTCCCCTCTGCTTTCCATCCGCTGCCATTTCCTCCCCTCGTTCCCTGCTCCATGACCTCAAGCTTTTCCTCCCTGTCTCCATTCGAGCACTAACGCTGCTCACTTGGTTTCCATCAAGCACGCTAAACTTGTGTTACTGCATGTCTGATGACTTTTGCTCACCGCTAACCCTTCTAGCTGAACTCTGAAGATCCTGATTCTCTATTTAAACATGCATGAGGTGCCAGAACTGTCATGTACTCAACACAGCAGGCTAAATTATGCAAGTTTATCCGGTTTTAATGTTTAATTAGCACAATTTTGAGGTAGGTCTACCTGTACTAACTTGAGTCTTCCAATTTTATGCTACGTTATACCTCCACTCACTACAATTTCAAATCCATTAATGTACGTTTTACTCCACTACCACATTGGGTTAGTAACCTCGTAGATTCAGATTATTATACTCTACAGGTGGAACTATTTTCCAAGCCGACGGAGATCAGGACTCTGTGTTTACGTCATTGATGCTTGATGCTCAAACGCAGTCAAAGATGACAGTTTCCCAGAAGTTGAACTTTAAATATGAAGATGCCGACCATATTATCATCTCCTTCTTGCTGTTGCCGTTTATGTTCACCCCAAAGAATTCAGAAAAATGCACTACATGTTTATACATTTTGATGCTAATACTTTGACTTTGAATGCAAGACTTTTACTTGTAGGCATACAGAATATTTTTATACTGTGGTATTACTACTTTTACCTAAGTAAAGGGTTTTACACACTGCACGTAGCCCAGGATTAAAAGCATTAATAGGACCTTCTTAGCCCCAGGCTAACCCAATGTTAGCATAGGCCTTATTTACCATTAATCCCGAATTTGCGGGGTTATCCCTTTTGAAATGAACTAAATGGGAGTAAAAGGTGCCAACGTGTAAAAGGGTTAAAGTAAACAGAATATTCACGCATCATGCTAGAATTAGAAAACATGTTACGTGTTTGAACGTACATTTAACCCAGTGCTAGTGGAGGTGAAGTGTAAATCGTATAGTCCTGGGATAACCCTGCGTTAGCAATGTGTGTGTGAGCAGGGGCTAAGTTATCAGGGTCAACTCTTAGTAAGGGCTGGACCAAGTATGTGCAGTGAGAAAAGCCCTCAAAAGATTGAAATTACCACAAACTCTGAGCTAAGGTTAGCTTAATTAGCTCGCTAACAAATCATTTCAGCCTTGGAAATCCATCGTCTACTGGTAGAAAAATGAAAATTTTGCTTACGTTTGTTAAACGAACACTTATTTTGAGCGGTAACGTTAGCTTAAATTGCTATGTCATTGTTACAAACTGAATTATACACAGTGCTAGAATGCAAAGGTTGACAGACGTGGCAACAGTAACTAAGGGGAGCGGGGCTTAGCGACCTGTCAGCGTTCTTCATAGGTGCCATTTTTCTGTCCTTGTGGGAGCATTTGGTCCCCAGAAACCCGTCACACACACACACACACACACACACGAGGAGATTTATATCCTCGGGCTTGTTTTTGTCTTCCTGCTCCATCTTCATTTCCCCACCTCCCGTTATCTTCATTATTTTTGGATGGGAACGTGTGTGCGTGGCGTTCGGGGGGTTTGTGTCTTCGGGGCTTTCTCTGTGACACCTATCAGTTTGCATCAGTCACTCGGCGGCAGGAAAGGCCAGCTGGTTACTGATCTGCTCGATTGTCTCGCTTCATTCGCCTCTGAAGGGATTTCAGACGAAGCCTCGGCCCGGTTTCATCCTCCGATGACACGCTGAGCTATAATCCTATAATTTATTTCCGAGGGATATTCTAATACGAGATATCACAGAGGAGCTCTCAGTCTCTGAAGTGATACTGTAGGAGTAGTAGAGTAATCTGACATCATCAGAGGTAAAAATACCACAAAGTGCGAGACACTGTAAGTCCCTGTGGGGATATTACACACAGCTGTACAAACACTGATTCACGGCAAGAATACAATTTGTTATAAGAGACATGTTCTGCAAAGAATATGATGAGATATTATTTAATCTAACCGAGGCCCATGCAGCGTCATTGTCAGGATTAATTAAACCACAGACATGATTTTTAGTTTAATTAATGGCTAACATCATAACTGTTTTCAAGTTTTAAATAACTTGATTAATAGCGGACTCGTGATTAGACTGTTTAATACACTGGGTTTTTTTTGGTGGTATGCCAACTTCTCTAAAAGCAGCCAGAAAAACCTCCTGAAAGATGTATCCCCCCCCTTCCTCCACCTTGATACACTGGCCCAGGGACGTAAAGTCATTTATTTGACAGTTTCTGTGTCACGTTTTGTAACGTTTTATTTGTAGTATGCCACATTGAAGGGGCACATTTTGGGGAAATACCTTCCCTTATACAAGCAAGGATACCTCCCCTTAGATGCATCCTCCTGTTCTCCTGTTTTTAATGCATCCCCCCCCCTTTCTTGTTTAATATACTCGGCCAGGGACGTAAAGTAAATATTCAATCTTACACTTTCCTTATCGTGTTTTGTAACGTTTTTTTTTTTAGTATGCAACATTTAAGAGGTCTATCTCTAATACCAACTATGAAACCACCCTATAGATTGCATACCTCCGTGCAATCTATGTTTATGATGCATCCCCCCCTTTTGAAACTTTGTGTCACAATTTGTAACGTTTTTTTATAGTATGCAACACTTAAAAGTCAATTTTTGTGGATATACTTCCCCTCTATCAGTAGAATAGCTCTCTTAGATGCATCCCCCCATTCTCCTCTTTAAGTTTTAAGTACATTTACTCAGGTGCACTTGAGTAAATGTACATGCACTCAGGTGCAAGATATGATGTATTATATCCTTTAAGGTAAGACTTTATTGATCCTGAGGGATGTGCAGCAGTATGAAAAGTTATTTATAAATGACTCCCACCTTTACCTGCTGCAACATTAATGTGGTGTGCACATTAATAAATCAATAATTAGAATATTTATGAACTGAAATGTGCCATTCTGCAGAATTAACCCTTTTACATTTTTGATGCTAATAACATCTAACACCTGAGTACTTCTTCCTCTGTTTCTTACTCATGTTTTATATTTTTATAAGATCACCATCATTATGATAATAATCCTGCAGGTGATTGTTTTGTGTTCAGTCATAATTTCACTTTGAGAGTTGCCACCACCTTGAAATCACAGAACCTACATCAATATGATATTATATAGTACAATAGACACAGACGGGCTGGATTATCAGCACCATGGACAGAGCTACATTCGTTCACCCTAGTAACACCGGATGTTGGCATTTATTAAGAAAATAAAAGCATATGACAAAAACTGTAGGAAGAATGAATCTTAATTTTTGCATGAAAATATAATACAGCTGGTACTATATTATTTTAATGCTTAACATGAATCTGTTTACATTTTTGGTTTGTGTATATTTTGGATTTACACCTTATTGATATGTCATATTTTTTAATTGCACTCTTTCCTGCTTTGTACTGCTGCACAATTCCCCTCGGGATAAATAAAGTTTATCTTATCTTTTCTAGTTGTAGAGAAAGTATTCTTCAAGAATAAATGCAGAGACTGCAGCTTGTGTGTTCGAAGGAGTTTAATTGCCACAAAACTGAAACTTAGTATGAGCATACATCCTCTTTATACAGAAACAAACAATTATGATTTACAGGAAGACATCTGTTTCCTGTTTTATTTACTTAAGAGTAAGAACTTAACATGAATTTTGTCTTAATAATATATCCATACACTATGTCCCTGATATATTCAGTAATGTATATGCACAATAATCTCTCTTTATCTTAAATTGAATTGGAAAAGGAGGTTGTGTTGAACAATGGGATTCACAGGGGAGTACTAGACCCCAAATTAACGACATAAAAAAAGGAAAGGCGGGTCATCATGTATGCTTACTAAATTTATTTTTGGGTTGCAAGGAGGGAAAAATAGGCCTACTATAAAAAAAAATAATACACTTTATCAGTAAAACACATTTCACAGGCTGATAAAGTTACAGTATTTAGTGCTTAGCAATGAAAACAAAAGAGAAAAACTTTATTTTTACGCTATTCTTAGACATACTAAGGATATTAAAACATATATAGTCCAAGCGTTCAGAAGCGTTTTTAAAGACAAAGATAAACACTCAAAATGTAGCTTCTGGGTCGACTTTTATTTTGAAACCGCTCCCGGAAGTCGCCCCGCTCTTGGTGCCGCCATCTTGTCGCTCCCGCCGCTAAATGGACGCGCCGGCAGCTCCGGGTGTCATTGACCCGGCAGAGAGGCGCTGCACCGCGGCTGAGCAGCAGGAACCATGACGGCGTCCAAAGACCCGACGAAGAAGAAGCCGAAGGAGGCGCAGCAGGACGAGGTACGTGAACACAACACGGAGGGACATTTTACTGTGTTTATCACCTGTGAGGAGACAAATGGAGACGGTTCAGGCTTCGTGATGGACGTGATGCTGCTGCTGCTGGAGGGATTACTCCGACACTAGATTACTAAAATACTCTAATATAAAGTACAGCAAGGTCAGGGCTGTTTCTCGGGAATATTCTAGGTAACTAGGTAGAAAAATACTCTGTTACAAGTAATGTTGATGTGTAAGTGTAACCATCAAAATATACTCCAAGTACACAAAGTGAAAGGACTACTTATTATAAGATGTATCCCCGTGATGGAATGTAACTAAGTACATCTACTCGAGTACAGTTTATGAGATACTTGTACTTTACTTGTTCGTGAGTATTTTCATTTTCTGCTACTTTATACTTCCTCTCCATTTTTTTTTGGGCAAGTATTGTACTCCATTACATTTATTTGCTATCTTTAGTTACTAGTTACTTTACAGAGTAGTTACTAGTTACAATACATTTATTTTTTTATCTGCAGTCGGATAAAAACACACTGATTCAAATTATCAGAAATATGCTGATTATCTGATCTGAGAATTATAGTATGCAGTACATGCAAATACATGTACTTTTACTTGTACTTTTGATACTTAACTACTTTTAATATCGGCTATTTTAAGACTTTTACTCGAGTACTATTCATATGGGTGACTTTGACTTTTACCAAAGTAATATTTTAACACGATATCTCTACTTTCACTCAAGTATGTTTTTGTATATCTTGAGTAATTTAATGTAACTAAGTGCATTTACTCAAGTACTGTACTTGAGTACAATTTTGAGCTACTTGTACTTGAGTATTTCCATTTTCTGCTACTTTATACTTCCACTCCACTACATTTTTCGAGGCAAATGTTGTACTATTTATTTGATTGCTTTAGTTACTAGTTACTTTACAGATTACATGCTGCATTTTTAAATAAATGTACAATAAAAAACAAAAACACTGATTGTAATAATCAGAAAAATGTTGAATACTGGATCTGATACAGTACATACATGTGAATACAAGTATAATTTACTTTTACTTGTATCATGATACTTAAGTACATTTAATATCAGATAGTTAAAGACTTTTACTCAAGTACTACTCATATGGGTGACTTTCACTTTTACCAAAGTAATATTTTATTCAAGTAGAAATACAGATATTCGTGTTAAAAAAAACAACCTCTGGTGAAAGTAATCTTCTTTACTCAAGTAAAAGTAATAAAGTACTGGCTCTGAAATGTACTCGGAGTATAAAAGTATCCCTCTGAAGGACATTTCTGCACAAAGCTAACTGAAGCTCACATCATATTGCACACAGCTGTTCCTGAACGCACCGCAAAGATAGCTGATTGTGGAGTCTCGTCGGTGAAGCGTCGTAAATAATCGATTAATTCCTCTAATAATGAAAATGTAGGGAGGAGATAGTAGAGATATTTGTGTTCAAATGTAGGGAGGAAAAGTAAAGTACTTAAGCACAGTAATGAAGTGTTTGTACTCCGCTATAGCTGTCAGATAAATGTGGTGGAGTAGAAGAGCAAAATCAAAATACATAAAGTACAAGTACATGTTTGTAGATGCAGTGTGTTGAAGTATATTTATGTGTTCGTGTTAAATTTCTGTCTATTTCCTTAAAATTTGATTTATTTCAGGGAAATCCACATTATCGTCTTCTCCACATTCAGTTTGTCGATCTCTCTCTCACACACACACTCAGTCACAACACAAACACCGACACACACACTTGATTTCCCCGCTTGCTTTCCTTTCCACTGGAGTGAATCTGATCAACAGACTGTAGCAGTGGACTGTGTCTGACACACACACACACACACACACACACACACACACACACACACACACACACACACACACACACACACACACACACACAGTATGCAGAGAATTAGCTCAGAGATGTCGAACTAATACTCAGAGAGCAGTCGATGGCTCAGTGGTGTGCGAAGAATGCCGTTTCCAGCTCGCCGACTGTACAGACAGGGACACGTGACGCAGACTGTTGTGGACACATTAGTGACTCTTATCTTCATGATTATAGTCCTTCAGTTACACTCGACTCAGCACCACATACAGTACAAGTGTGGCTCGGTGGATCTACTGTATAACACTGGAGCTCAAAGGATTTAGGCTGTTTTCACAGTGCTACAGTTAGCTTAATATAACGTCTGTACTTTATGCAGGCCATTCATTTGTCATTTTGTATTTTCAGGCTAAGGCATTTCTTAGGATCTGAGTACTTCTTCCACGATGATGAATTATTTTGTTTAAATAAAGTCAGTATTCTTTTTTGGGGTAGTGATCGTCCCGTCCTTTAAGAAAACTATGTCCATAAACTGTGTGGATAAGGAACAGTTTTACAAATAGGAATAAAAAAGAGGTGACCTGATATTTCTGTCGCGCTGAGATCAAAGAAAATGGACCCAAATGCACGATACGACAGGCAGTGATACCAGTGGATGAGGTTTATTTAGGATCAATGGCAAGAACGGGCAAACACGGCAGGATCAAGGAAACTCGACAGATGACTCAACAAAGACTAAACTAATGACTAGAGACAGCAGGCAGGAATATCAATAGATGTTTATTCAGGATCAACAGCAGGATGAGGGAAACTCAATGGCGCGATCAGGGCAACACAGCGGCAAAATCAGGGCTACACAACAGCAGGATCAAGGAAACTGGACAGATGACTCGACAAAGACTAAACTAATAACTAGAGACTGCAGGCAGGAATATCAATGGATGAAGTTTATGCAGGATCATCGGTAGGAACAGGCAAACACGGCAGGATCAGGAAAACTCAACTGATGACTCGACAAAGACTAAACTAATATCTGGACTTAAAAACAAACTAAACCAACCGGGGGGGGGGGGGGTGAGGTGCAGGTGGAGAAAGGCGAAGTAACTTCTCATCTAACTTTCAGCAAGCATGAAGTGTTTCCCAAAATTTCAAACCGTTGCTTTGAAAAGGTAACATCATATCCTTCATAGCAAATGAAGCAGGACAGCTGCGAGTTTGAACAGCTGTGGCATAATCAAAGTTTTCTGGAAATGGGCTGCTTAAGATCAAGAGTTTTGCATCTTTTCTCCGATATTAAATCCCGTACCTGGAAAGCAACACGTGTATCTTGCTTACCTCTCTAGATACAAGTCTTACAGGGGAAACAAGTTGCTGCTGGAAAAGTCAGCACCCAGTCTGACAAGTTTGATGTGTGAAAGAGGCTTCACACTGTCTTCTTTGATGCATCTCTGTGTCTTTCTCTGAACCTTTTGAAGAATGGTGAATTTAACACCATACGACAGCTACCTATTACAGTTCCCTGCAGTGGCACTGCTGGAAACTTTCGAGTCCACGCCAGTTTTCAGGCTGAACCAAAAAAAATCCCTCTTGCATCATTTTCGCCCTCTTTTCTCTCCCTTGTTTTAAAGTCCTGGCTGCAGGTAACTTTCATCATCATAGCCTGGAGTGAGAGTGAAAAGATCAGTCCAGAGCGATGATGTAAGCCAGTAGCTTTCTCTGTATCACATAAAAAAAGTTTTGGATGTCCAAGAGTCTTTTAGCAAACCGCTGCGTCTCTGCCCTTTGGCACAGATGAGAGCGTCATCTGAAAGGCTGAAAAATGTAAAATCAAAAGCTCAGATTACATTTTTCATGTCAAGACCAAGTGTTGTCTTTCTTTTTCTTTTTTCTTTTTTTGCACAAAAAGCTTTACTCTAATGGCTCTTTTTGCTGGATAATCACCACTCTGTCTCGACAGGATGAATGTAAGCTGCATGGGAGTCCGTCTCCTTTCACTGACCAGTCATAAGAAGAGCTGGACTGGCAAATTCAAAAATCAATTCATCTTATAGTCGGATAAAAAACGTCTTGTATTCTTTGTTTAAAATCTTTATCGCATACGAAACTTGAAATATCACCCATTCTGTTTATTGAGACAAAAGGAAATAATAGCTAATGTTTTCTTCCATTGTTTTTGTCTCCTTTTGTATTGTTTCGTGTGTTATCTTGATAAACCGTTCACACATTGTGCTGAACTGAAGCAAGGACAGGAGAGGAGACACTGGTATTAAAATAAATCACCAATCTGGATATGATGCACAGGCTGTTCTTGCTCTAGACTTGGAGAGGAGTAATACAGGATTACAGTAATCTGTGGACAAAGATGAAATGTACTCTTCAAACTATAAAAAAAAGCAGAAAAATATGATTAGATACTTACTGGAGTCAACCTTTGTGTATTTACCCTAAAACTGCAAGGGCAAATGTCTCCCTGGGGTTATGCAGTAAATCTTTGTGTGGTAATTGGTCATTTGAGATGGTTTTTCAAATATTATATTTCCTGCTTGTTGTCCCTTTTTCATTCAGGAGAATATGAATGACTGTGAATTTGTTTTTCTTAAAATTTTAGCACTTAACACCGAGTGCAGATGAGGGTAATGGGAATCTAATTAGTTTTGCAGGTATTTGCTAAAAAATGATGGTTTTGGAATGAAATGTTCGACAATCACAGATGGGTGATTTTGAACTGTTTGTAGTTGGTGTCATTTCTATGTTTACAGTGTCCAGTGTTCCCAAGGGCCAATGTTAGAGTTGTGACCGGAGCACAGTAGGAGGGTTAATGTGTGTTAACCAACTATTGAACTGGGGAGGACCTGGGAACGAAAGACAATGAGAACAAAGGTCCCTTGGGGACACAGGACCTTGGGAGCTTAAGACCCTGGGAATTTAGGACTTCTGGAATTTAGAAATCTTGGCACATAGGGCCTTAGGAACTTGGAGCCCTGGGAATGTAGTACATTAGGATCTCAGGACCCTGGGTACATAGGAATCTTGGAGCATAGACGGTAGGAACCTGGGTCCCTGGGAACACAGATCCCTGAACTTGGGACCCTGATAACTTAGGAACCTGTGAAGTCAGGCACCTGGGAACATGGGACTTTTTGAACTTGGGACCCCAAGGGAACAAATGATTCTGGAAACATAGAAGCGTTCCCATTGGTTGTTCTATACACGGTCCCCCTTGGCAGGACGCAACAATGATAACTCGTTTGTTTTTGTGTGTTTGCAGGAGTTTGTGGATGTCAGCCCCCCGCAGAGGAACTGGAAGGGCATCGCCATCTCTCTGCTGGTGATCGTGGTCGTCTGCTCGCTCATCACCATGTCTGTGGTCGTCCTCACACCCGGTATGTCAGGTGTAAATGCATATGCTTTTATACTCCTTTTATCAGCTGTAAGAATAGACTGGATTTGACTGGAGTTTACTGTATTTTCCCAGTGGAGCTCCCTGGCAGCAGCAAGTCGAGGCTGACTGTGGCGGATCTGTTCAAACCAGAGTTCAGCGTTCACGACCCCGAGGCCACGTGGATCAGTGGTGAGTGCTGCATGTTCACTGCTCTGAAAGACTTCATATTAATAAATGCATCAGTTCCTACCAAACTGAGCAAGGCAACTAAAACTCCTCAGCTGTGTCACATGTCTGCATTAAGGGAGACATGGAGGTGATATTGAGAGGAGAGTGTGATGGTGATGTAACAGGAGAACAAAACAATGTGACTTTTAGATGATGACAGGGGTGAGTCGACGTGTGTGCGAGTTTCTGAAGGCTGATAACATGAATTTGTATTTTTTATCTTCTCGAAATAAAAATATATGTGCTCTTTTGTCACAGTTTGAATGGCACAGCTGGTCGCGTCTGGCTCTTACAGAAATTCAAAACAGTTTCAGGTGCGACAGCTGGCATGACAACAGTGGGGTTTTAACATCTTCACGCTCTTTTCTCACCGTGAACACCTTTGCTTATCGAGGTTCATTTTCTCCCCCATGGCACCTTGAAGTTATGAAAATGCAGAGTTGAAAGTCACCAAAAATAAATGCTGTATCAGAATCGGATCAGGTTAATTTAATAAAAAGCCCATTTTGTCCACATAAAGTCGTCACACCTGAGGACTGAAAGGATACCAGCGGAGGAAAGACATGTTCACGCTCGGAGAGCTTTGGGTGAAAAGTTCAGAGCACTGTGGGAAGTGCATTAGTGGAAAATGAGAATCTCTCCACCTGAGGTTTCATTACAGTTTCCAAACATTTGTCAGTGAAGAGCGGTGGACGGTATCACTTTCATATATATTAAAACCATTTATTCACCAAGATCATCGTCTCTAAAGTGAGATGCTCTCTGCAAAGTTACAGAGAATTCAATCCAGATAATCTCATACGGAAGACGTCGTTCAGGCAGGTAAAACACCTGTTCCCAAAATATATGCAGCTGAAAGACTTCTCGGGAATCCGAGATGCATTCAGGGTCACCGGCAAGTTTTTAGAAATACAGAAGGAGTTTGTTCAAGGTCTCCCAGAAGATCCTCACCAACCTAAAAAAATCTTTGACAAGCCACCGAAATCTCTGCATATGTACATTTTATTTATTCACTTAATGGTTCAGTTAAGTCAAACATGTGTTGCCCCACATTATGATGACAAAAATAAAGTAAAAATTATAATAAAACTCATCAACAACAAAAATAAAAAATTGATATTTAAAATACATAACAATTAAATCGAATTAATTGACATTTTAATACAATATAAAATGTAAATTAATAAAACAAATCAGTTATCAGAATTAAAAACAAACTTAGATTAAAATTGAAAAATTCAATAAAATTATAATAAAATGATTCACATAAACATTAAATAATATAATTAGACCATAGTTTATTTTAGAAATCCAATAATCAACCAAAATAAACCACTTTTAAAATTAAATTATTTTAAATCTCCAACCTCAATACATTTTATGTATTCATTTAATATTTAAGACGTAGTTCCTAGAAAAATGTATAACCCACGTTATGACCTTAAAAAGATTAAATGAAAATAAAATTATTATAAAAAATAATATAAATAAAAATATTAAATGTTATTAAAAAAAATACATGAAGAAATAAAATCTATTGATTTTCTTACGCACTTTTATTCACACTTAAATCAGTAATCAGAATTAAACACAACCTTAAATTAAAAATGAATATTATCCTATTATTATATTATTATTATTATTATTATTATTATTATTATTATTATTATTATCCATATCTTATTAATTAGATTATACCAAATTTACAATTAAATTGAATTCAAACAAATTAGCCAAAATAAACTGAAAATGATACAAAAATAAGAATTAAATAAAATTTTCAAAATAAGTAGATTTTATTAAGAAATGTTTTAGATGTTTTATAAAGCTGGTCACAAATATCAAGTATGAAGACATAAGACAGTAAATTATTGACTTGTTTTTGTTGTGACTCAGCCAGTTAGGATCTGCTTTTAGCTCCTCGTCTCCTGATCTTCTGTTTGCTCTGTTATTTACCTCTCCACTTGAACAAACAGTGCTCAGTGCATAAACAGATCAACTAATTGAAGTGACTCCTGCTGACCTGCGTGTCAGAACACAGATGGCCTCACAGTGTCGCGTTGAATCGAGCGTACGACGGCCTGCAGTGAGTCAGGGTCAGATATCCTCTCACCCTCTGACAAACAAACAACAACAATAAGACACAGCAATCGATGAAATCTTCTCAGCGACTCTACATGTCACTGGAAGCCGGAGGAGAAAGAGCTAACAGAGTATGTTTGTTCCTGGTTTGAGTTACCGCTTTAAAATAACAGAAACTAGATAAACCTGCGTATTAATGGAGCTTGACCTGGAGTTAATGTGGCATAAACTCTTTTCCTTCTCTTGTTCCTTCTTGTTTATTTGTACATTTCCATTAACAGTTCCTCTGAAAACTTTCTCGTGTTTAATGAGCGTATCAAACACGTTTTGTGGCTGTACTTCCCTCGGTTTAATCACTCTTCTACCAAACACCATCTGTATCTATACCTCTGGCAGCGGAGAAAAACATCTCTCTCTCTCTCTGTAGGTATGTTAAGCAACCCCGTCTCCTAGAAATTATGTTTGTAAGCAACTAATTTGCAACAGCAGATGTGTTTTTGGAAAGATCATAATTCTGCCTCCGTACAATTTTCACCCACAGAGACGGGAAACTTTTTTATTTGCTATATTTCATTTGCAGAGGTGTCCACACATTCTTTACTCAAGTAGAAAAAACGTTTCTTGTGTAAGAAAAGACTCTGGTAAAAGTCGAAGTATTCATTCAACTTCTTTACTCAATTAAAAGTAATACAGTACAGGCTCTGACATGTACTCAGAGTAGAAAACTGACTGAAGCTCACGTCATATTAAGTCGGCGTGCAGTGACGCAGAATAAAAACAATTCCCCTCAAATGCATTTAAACTAAAGTAGCGAGCGTGTTTTGAAAATGTAAGGAGGAGAAAGTTCAGATAAAGCTTCTCTGAACCAGAAGACCATAACTCGAAGCCTTTGCAAGATGGATTCAAGCCTGATCTTGTGACTCCAGCTGCCTCACAGCGTAAATGCATTCACAGCTCTCCGGACATTGCTTCCCTCACATCAGGGCAAATGCTGCCTCCATCACACCTTGCCACTTGAGTTCGCTGACCTTTCTCCTCCCCACTCTGTCCCCGGGCCAAATCTCCAACACCTCCTCATTACGTTTTCTTCCCGTGTTACATAAGAAGCTCTCGGCTGGAGGTGTTGCAGCACAGCCTTGATCTGCCGCTTTTATTGTGTCACACAGCATGCGGAGAGCAACATGCCTCCACATGTTCTCGCTCGTATTCAGCACCAAGCGTGGCGAATCTCGAAACGTCTGTGTTGTTTAACTGGCTTCTTGACAGTGTGACAGATTGTGTTTGCGTTCGAGGCTCGCGGAAGAAGAGAAAAGATTAAGGGAGGAGGAGAAAAGAAAATAGCTGCTGTAGCTGGAGGAGCTGAGCAGGAAAAACAAAAAATCACAGCGGGTTTGTTGACAACATGACGGCTAAATTATAGCTTTAATGGTAAACTCGGGAAGGTAGATGACTAAATATATCCATGACACCTTTCTGGAGACTTGCTGGGAGTGACAGACGGAGAGACACAAGGACAGAGGTGGACGGCAACAGTGAGAGATGGATATGAAACAGAGATTCACTGCCTGCTGCGTCCTTCGCTTCCACAGGGAGATAATACTAATGACTAGTCCTGCGGCCCGTGGCTTCTCATTATGGACCCTTGTTGGGATGGCCACACACACACACACGCACACACACACACACACACACACACACGTATGTTTAAGTGTGCTTGTGAGGACTGTAGTTCACTCCCTCAAAGCGGGGACCCATTTGATCTGATGGAATCTGTTTCACTCTCGACAGTCGGGAGATAAAAAGTACGAAAAAGTAAACAGTGTGTGGTGTTTTAAAGAAGCTATAATCAATATTCTTATATTAATGATTGATCTTGTGGCGCGTTGTGATCAACACTTCAATTCCATGCAGTTTTACAGAGCTTTAATGTGAATTTAAGCTCTGTGTTTTGGGATACATGTTAATTTGTGAGCTTTAAGAGTGCACGAGGACAATTTTTGTCGGCTTCAAACAGAGCCAGGCTTACTGTTTTAATTCTTTATGCTAAGCTAAGCGAACTGGCTAATAGCATGGATAATATTTAAGGTATAGACATCAAAGCGAATTAACTAAATTCCCAACATTTTGTACTGTTTCCTCAAACTCTAGAGCTCAGTTACCCTAAAAAAAACATGTATTTGACAGAGAAGTGTTTGACTAAACATCCAAACTTGTACTTGTATTTTTGTTATTGTGCAAAGCAGGGGGTGTTGAGCACACAAGATTAATCAGATCCAATAACAATATGATGGATTGACTGTATATTGCTTTGAAACAGTCTGACAGGCTGAATGACTTGTGAGAGTGAGAGCTAACTTGTTGTGTTGTAGGTCAGCTGTTTTCTTCAGATTGATGATGACGCTGGGAAATTACCGGCTGACATGTTGTGTGTTGTAAATCTAATGTGGACCAGTTATGATGAGAGCCAAGAGCCCATGTAGACGAGCCTGGTCTGGGTCTGGATTTACTGCCGGGCCTTCTGTAGGTGCCGTGGGTGTAATTCAGACATAATGGAAATTGCTTCCTTGACAACTTCCAGCTCATTTCCTCTTTCTCTTCAGAGTCCTCTTTCAGAGTGCCAGACTGAAGAAAAGCAAGATGTCAAACCCGCGTCCAAACACCTCGGAGAAATGAAACGATATAAAAGATTAAGACGTGTACCTGCAGCTCCAGCGTTCAGTGGCTTCAGTAACAGAGCTGAATATGATTACGATGGTGTTCTCAAACCCATCAGGAAACCAGAGCCAAACAATCAAACACATCAGTGACCAAATCTGTTTTGTGACCACACAAAGCACGTTTCCCCCAGAACGACACTCAGCACGAATAAGAACAGTGATGAATACTAATAAATAATGTCATCAAGCTCACTTCCCGTTGAAGTAGTGAGATTAGAGCCTGAGTATTGGACGTATAAAGTGTGATGGTCGTTGTTTTCTGAGGATTTAGGACAACATTTGTTTTAAGGGAAAAGCTTGAGATATAATTCACGTTCTTTGGCCTGTGAGACGAGAACTTAAGGTTCTGAGAAAACTTAATTTAAAATCTCATTGTTTTTTTGTAACGAAGTATCTCATGAACAGTAGCTCATGTGGCTCAGTGGGGACACAATTATCGCTATAATCAGCAGACAACATTACAGAATATAACACCTGACAATGGATGTCAGCTCCGTGAATCACTGCTGCAGTCAGGTTGATAAACAGGAGTGAAGATAAAAAAAGTAGTCTCTGAGCTCTTCTCCTGTCGCTAAATGACTCAGAGCAGAATCCGACGTGACTCTTGGTGTTTTATTCCTCCAGAAGGTCTGGATCTGCATCCGACTTGTAATTGTAATTACGTTGTAATAACATGGTTTGGCGACTATGTTGAATCGGCTTCAAAGCTTGGTGCTCTTCCTGGGGCTTCGTCCTGCGGTCACTTTCTTGGCAGGACATTTACAGTTTATTGGACCAATAGGAAGCAGCACACAAAGAACATTTGTCCAAATTTACAGTACAGACCAAGCTCAGAAAAGATTTCTTCACATTTGACATGAAAGCTCTTTGTCATACTTTGAAATTATGAGACTTCGCAGTTACAGATCTCAGAGCTAACCCTGATTTTCTTGCATCATCGTCAGCATTAAGGATGCCACACTGATTTTTAAATTTTTTTTTTATCTTACTATGAGAAGCATATAATCTTCTCTTTACTTGTATTTATTTTGACATGTCTGCTGTGTATCTGTAGGGTCAACATTGTTATGTATATGGAGACGTTGTACATATTGTGTATTCTTAATGTAGAATACTTGTTTATGTCGGGTGAAGTCAAGGGTGAAGAAAACATCCAGGTACTTACATAAGACTGTGTGTGTGTGTGCGTGTGTGTGTGTGTGTTTAATCAGAGTGTGTTACAGACGAGTGCCTCTCGCTGCTCGGCTTGTCATACATGATTGCTAATGAGGTTCATAAACAACAGGCTACATCTTCAGCAATGACCCGTATGAATAAAACAACATGATGAATACATAATTTACGTTGATGGAGATAAAAACAAGGATCCTTTCTTCATTCATATATAACCAATAAATCCAGACACCTTCTTTAGGACACAACATGGCCAAAAGTATGTGGACACCCAAACTTAAATTGCTGCTATTTGATTCACATTTTCTTTTTTTTCACTCTAACAATGTAAATTTTTTTTTTTAACACTTCTTTGTTAATGCATATTCAGGCTGAAAGCTGCCTGTTCTCACACAGCACTGTGATTTCCTCCCCTGCAATCAGACACAAATTCACTGTGAATGAGTTTCAGGAGTTCGTCAGAGGAGAGCGAGCGGAGGCACAGCTGCTCCGGGTTCAGTTTGATGACGATGTTCAGAAACAGTTCGTTCGGATTCAGGGATTTAAAGTAAGAGGTTGAAAAGTGAAGGAGATGCATCGGAGACTAAAAGTGTTTGTTGCAGTACATCATCTTCTGACTACTATTTACTCTATCTTTGTTTCTCTTTGTTAGCATTAAAATAGGAATCGCTGTTGACTTTAAAATATCTTTTATTCATTTATTTGTTTGTTTGTTTCGCGTGGACCAAAATGGCTGCCTGTAAACCGCCATTTTAAAACTCCTTTTAAGGTGTAGATGTAGCAGAATGGAGCAGAATGCATTCTAGTTTACAATAAATCTGTGTTATGTTAAGTTTTGAACATACGTTTATATTATTGTTAATAGTATGGAAACATGCGCAAAATTAAGTGAAAATACTCAGAGGTTTGGTGGGGCTGGAGTTTGAGTGGGGAAACAATCAAAACAATGAAAAGACTGACATAAAAAAAAGCTGTTAAAACACGTTGAGATGTTGTTGACATCACCTCACAACCTGCTGTGAGACTTCAGCTCTCACAGGTGAATTAATGTGACAGCAGGTGTGGAAGGTGCAGCTATGACCTGCGTCAGATAAGAGAAATCCAGGACAGCATCAGTGTGGATATGTGTGTTTCTGTGAATTACAAATGCTCCCGGTGGACAGAGAGACGGCTAATGAAGTGGCAAGCTCTGAATCTCCGGTGTGGAGGGGGTGTCTCTGCTTCTATTTCTTCTTCTGCAGAAGGTGCAGCACTTCCTCTTTCTTTTTTTTTTTTATTATTATTTGCCAGATAAAAAGAAGAAGACGACCCCACAGGAATAACATTCATTATCATCCGTCTGACCTCTCCTGCTGATTGATGTCACTTTTAATTTTCACGTTTAATGTCACAGCAAAGAAGAGCCTCGTCTGTCTTTTATCTCCTGCAGAGGCCACAGCGAGGTGTAGATATTAAAACCAGGATTAATTAGAGCTGTTTGGCTTCCTGATTGCAGATAACTGGCTGAACAATGAGTCGACACATTATGTTGTCGTAAAGGATAATATAAAGTTAAATGGCGTAACGCTAATTACGTCATAGCTTCCTGTATTTTTAGACTTGTTCTCTTTATTCATTCAAGGTTGGTCACAAATTTTCCACAAACTCAGTACATGAAAGTACTCGTATTTCATCGTCAACATCTGGTGATCACAGGTTCGATTAAACTAATTGATTTCACTCATATATGTTGCTCTGATCAGAACCTGAGCAGAAGTCTATTGGTGTGTTCAGACCAAGCAAATAGATGTAGACTGGATTAATCTGTTTTACCACATCGGTATGAACCCAAAACAAACAGATTTCTCTGTGATCTGACTGTAATAAACGGATCTAAGGACGCCGAAATAACAACATCATAATGCCGCCTTGTAAAAAGCCTGAATCATGCTTTGTCAGGTCTGTCAGCTAGAAGACGAGCAAACACCTTTTTTAAAATGCTTGTTCCCTGAATGGAGTTTGGATCGATCAGAGCTATGCTGTGCTGAGACATATTTCCATGACTTACCAGCTAGTCAGACTTCCTCGCTTACTTTCCTCCACGGCAGGAGGATGGACAGAAAGCGTTTTTTTTTCCTTGAGTCCTATTGGATGTTTGTGACACATTTGAAGAAATGAGATGTTGCGTTCACAAGAATGAAACAGATGAACGGACAGACGGACAACCCGAAAACATAATGTCTCTGGCCACGGCTATAACTGGCGCGGAGGCATAAATAGATATTTCATTTGTAATTTTGAGGTTTTACAGTCAGAACCTGGTAAATACAGTCACTTCCAAATGTCACGAACACAGCATTAGTCCAGTCATCAGTCAGTATTTGCTTCTTTATAAAAAAACTCACTATAACCTCAATTTTACTTCTTTGTGTTCCTGATACTCGACCAGCAGCACGATTATAGTTCCACCTGCTGCAGCTTTAATCAAAACTCCTCATTTACACACACCGTATGTTCACTTGACCTTTTCTCTCACTTCCTAAAGCCTCTTAAGTCACTCCAGTTGTTCTTTACGTGCAGCTCAGTGACCTTTTTATAAGAGCTGCTGGTCATTAATGTCTTTTGTGTTTCCTCTCTCAGACTCAGAGGTGGTGTACAGGAACAGAGACGGTCACGTCATCAAGTTTAACTTCGAGCTGAACGAGACGGAGGTCATTCTGAGCAACAGCACGTTCGTAAGTCTCGTTGAAATGTTATTTCATTCCACGATTATTTCACCATGAGAGAATTTGTGTCCAGTTGAAGCAAGTTAGATGTTGCATGTGTTGGGTTAGCACAACAATGCTGAAATGCTAACTTTTTTTGACAGGATTATTGGTATTTTACATACTTTGTGCTCAAAAATGTAACTTCTGAAAGACTTTTTAAGATTCTGCAGTTACAAAATGTCCATAAAAACACATTAAACTATTTTTAGGAAAGCTGCAGCGCCTGTGAGCTCCAAAAAATTATATTTTTAATCTTGTGTATGTGGGACTCAGCCTCCTAACGTTGCTATCGGCCACCTCTCAACACTTTATTTAAAACAGAGACCGAGCTGCTCTCTTCTTGTCTTTCTGCTGTGTTGGATCCCCGGAGGCTGCAGAAAACATGTGAGAGCAGCCGGCAGCACCTCACCGCTCTATCTCTGTTACCTCCAGAATCACAATATGATAATATGCTGCTCAGAGGGGGATTGTGTACCCAGCTGTCGGCCTACGAGACCGCTAAATCTGCTCACCTCATCTTACCTCAGCACACTCGCCAGGATGAGAGGGGAGAGATTCAGTTTGGAATATTATTTTAGATGAGTAACATGCAATCAAATCATTGGATGGTCACTAAAATGATCACAGTTCACTCTAAGGACCAGACTCCCTTTAAAAAATGTGTAATTTTAAGAACTTTGGCGTGAGGAGAAAATTAAATCTTTAAAAAAAAACCAGCTGTGACAAATTCTGAATCATTGGTGCTTTCTTATCAAGTCGGCATTAAATGCAATACATTAAGATGCATCTTTCTTTGTAGTCCCCAGACTCCCTTAAAAAAAAGCTAAATTTTGTGTGTTCCTGAGTTCGGAAAAACTTAATAAATGTTGTGAAATGTTGTCAGTTACACATTTTAATCATTTTGGCCTTCTTGTAAATTCGGCATTAAATGCAATACATCAAGTTGTTTCTCTCCTTGAAAAAGGTGTTGTGGCATGTCTGCTACTTAGTGTCTAAAGAGTGTCTTCCCTGCTGACATTTAGCAGCTGTTTAAACACAGTTTAAACTGATTTCACTATTAACACTACCTTTATACAAGGAGACAACATTTTATTGACAATAAACATGTCAAATTTTACAAATATGCCCATGGAGGAAATCCCCTGTGGAGAAAGTCTCTAGACTCCCTTTAAAAATCACTCAATTTTGTGAGTTTGTGAGTTAGGAGAAACTTTATAAATGTCGTGAAAGGCTGTTGATGACAAATTCTTAGTTATTTGGGCATTCTTGTAAATTCGGCAGATATTATATATTAAGTTCTTTCTTCTTTTGGGCAACAACATCATGTCCGGACCAGGTGTTCCAGGTGTGAACTGATGGACTTTAAACTGTCCACTTGTGATCGTATCCTTCAGAACCAGGTCTGAAAACGGCCTAAAAGTCGATCTGAACCACAAAATGAACATTGGCTGTGCTCACATGCGGTATGACTTCCAGGAACATGAAAATATGTCAGTGTTCCTAATCTTGTTATCCATTTAAAAGCTTCAAATATCAGTGTAATCCAACCATGAATGTTTGTCAAAAGCAGGCTAAATTTAGCTGTTTTCTAATTGCATCATTATAATCCAGCTGTTTCATAACACACACACACACACTGTAAGAAATCATAAGCCTCTTATTCATACCCTCTCGTCTTCTCTGAAGCACCTTTTTCCTGATAAACGCGTGTCTTTGAAGGGCTCTTTTTTTCTGCCTTCCTCTTTTAATTTTGCAGAATTGTTCCACGCTGTTGTAGCTTGTACTTTTTAATGGTTGCATAAGGGGATTTGATGAGGATTTGAAGCCCGGTAAGCTCGTCAAAGTATGCGAATGAAATCATAAAAGCAGAGGTGGCCTCGTATTTAGGAAGTCACTCATTTGATCCCCCCCCAAAAAATTGCAAACGCCACCAGCTGCAGCATCGAAACTGAACGATCTCACTGCCTGGCTGCACAGTAAGAGCCACTTTGAGAAAAAAAGATATTAATTAAGGACTTTTTTCATGCATTTTGGCACAAAAACTAAATAAGAGACACTTTCAGGCACAAAAAGAAACCTCAATGAAGTAAAAACATGATTTTTAAGCGAGAGCTGGTTTTTAAGGTCCGTCTGATCATCTCACTGCACAACAGTGACTCTGGACAGTTTTGAATTGTCGTCTATAAAACATCCGTCCACCTCGTCCTCTCCCAGAAATGTCAAAACCTGCTGTGGCTCCCCTGAGGTTTTATGGCCTTTAGCTGCGAGATTACTTTTTGCCTGCTGCGTCTTTTTGTCATTGTCACGGGATGAAAGCTGGAAATATGAACAATGTTAGCGGACACAAAAGAGCAATCACAGCCAATCAAATACAGACAATGAAGACTCGCTGCTTTTGTTTACTCGTGTTTTTATTCTCTTTCATCTAGGAAGTTTATTGGACCGAAAATTTGAAATTCAGGGTTTTAGCCTCATTTTTAGCCACGTTAGCAGCTAAAAGTTCACTTATATACAGTGCTGCAGGAGAGAGTCCTAAAACCTGGAGATAATTTAGTGTTCTGGTTCCCTCATCTCAAAGTCATGAAGAAAAGACCTTTGCTGACTTTTTCTGCCTAAACAAACTAAATAAACTGACCTTAAAGGACAACACAGTTTCATACTGTTTTAGAGAACAGCTTGTTTATTCACTGATGGAAATTATTTTGTATTATTCCCTCACTGATATTGTAAATATTAAAAGGCCCCCACACACAAGGCCGGCGGTCGGGCGTTGTCAGGGCTGTCAGTGAGTGCAGTGTGTCTCGCACCGTTGGCCCTGAACAGCTCTCGTCCGAGGCTTTTTGGCCAACTTAGCGTGTAGAATCGGCGGCGGCTCGCTGATGAGAGAAATCACTCTGATTGGCTGTTCAGGTGAGCAGATCAGTGCAGAGGAGAGAGTCTGGAGTCTGACGCTTTCTCCCGCTTGGTGCAGTTTCTCCTTATTTGTCTCTTCACCAACTTCTTATCCAACATATTCTCCATCAGAAGCGGCTCAAGAGTGGTGACAAAAATGCTGCTTAATCATAACAACGGTTTGTATTTCCACAGAGAAGCATTTCCAGAACCTACGAGCTTGTTGGCCGTCAGCTGTAGTCTTCGCGGTGTGTTCAAGTGCAGCTTTTTGGCCGAGATAAAGAAGAAGTGAAGCGATGCAACAGTCACAGATTGTCACAGTCGGTTCTTTGATGTCAGCTTGGTCTGTAGGAGCCTTTTAAAGAGTTTACGTGTCTTTTAAAACTGCGGTTGCTAACAAGTGGCTAAATGAGACTATAAAAGTTGTCGGGGACATTAAACCTCAACCTATTCTAACTCAAACTTGACAACTATGATGTTGTTTATAGCCTCACGTTAGCTTTTTTTACTTCTGGTGGTGTGGTGTTCATCTGTGAGGATTATCTTGCTGAACAAAACATCATCATTTGTTTTCACCAGAGAGATTATTTTCCGCAATAATCCAAAATCCAGTTCAGCCTACAAAAATATGTCCTCTCTGCACCACTACTGCTTTTCACCTACAGTCACTTTCCTTCATTGTTTTCTTAATGTGTTAGAAAGTCTAAAAATCCGCTGTGGTTCAGTTAATTTGTTTTCTTTTCTCGTCAGGTGGCTTTCAAGGTGGCAAAGTACTCTCTCTCTGCAGATCTGAAGTACGTGCTCTTCGCTTATGACGTCAAACAGGTGAGTTTCAAATAAAAATGTACCCACAACACATTTTTTTTTTGTTTGATTTGCGTTCCCTCTCACTACACGAGCTGTGGATCACCCTCTGCGTTACACCAGCCTCTGTTTACTTCCTGCTCCTGCGCGTTCCCCACGGGTGCTGTCACTCACTCATCTGCATGCACGAACAAACCCACGCACGAGCTCAGGCCGAGGCTTCGCCACGCGCTCGGTTTCATCTGTGTTTCTGCTCTTTTGTTCCTCCGAAGAGCTCTCTCTGTGTCTTAAATTGGAATTGACTGCAATTGAAAAGATTAGCGTCGATGCTTGGGATAATTCGGAGGCTGGACCGAGCACGCATCGACAGACTGAGCGGCTCACAGACCGAAAACAAATTGCACCACCTGCACCGAACAGGTGTGGGTTTATTTGCTGTGTGTCGGTGTGGTTTGGTGCATTTTTCTGTCAGTGCCGCCTTCTGTTTCTGTGTGTTAACGTTCAGTCATCCACAATGAGGCTTTCTTCTCTCCTCAAAGTCAAGACTTGTGCATTGATTTTTAGATTTGTTAGCAAACAGGCTCAGGTTTAGAAACACTGCAGCAGCTGAGGACGTGTGTGTCTCCTGCAGTACACTCTGTCATCACTGCCAGATGAAAACACATCTTAACGTCCTCTGAAAGGTGTGCTTTCTGTTTATGTAGAAATATCGATTATTTTCTGCACATTTCACTCCACTTCCCTTTAGTGCCTCTCAATTGAATTTCTCTCTTAACGCACCGCCGTGCATGAAGGGAAATCAGCTGTAGTTCACCTGGCAGAGAAGGAAAAGACCAAGAAGTTTTGGGGATTTAAAGAAAGAAAGTAGATCCCAAAGTTTCTAAATATGTCAAGCTGAGACATGAGTTTAAATATAATGTCAGTGTAAACATCATGAGGCTTTCATGGAGAGCCAGGACAGAAAACAGATCATACTGTCTGAATTTTCTCATCTCGAAACTTCTTTTTCGGGAATGGATTAAAAACATTAAAGCAACAAAAGCTTCAGTGTCGGCTCGAAATGATTATTCCTTTGATAAATAAACCATTCTTCACACACCTGTAAGCAACAATACCCTTTTATCTGAAAAAGTATCACAATTACAGAGATTTCTTTATTAAAATGTAAAAAAACAATATTCAAACCAGAGAAATCCACAAGTTTACTCAAGGTAAGAGTGAGTTTAAGTGTTCAGAAATATATTTTCCTGCTTTTGTAAGCTCCAGTCCCTCCGGGAAGTTGCGATGTTGCGATCACAAGACTTAACTTACATTCCACCGAGTTTCCAGATCGACATACCAAAGTCTAGACTCGTTACCAGCTTGGTTACAATTGTGAAGACGCAGAAATTACATGAACGTCTCACATTACTGGGTGCAGGACACGCAAGGAAAGTTGCTGAAAACGTGGACAACGGACACGACAAATCACCATGACAAAGGCTGTTGCGTCCTTTAAGATTCAGAATAAAACTCTCAGATAAAAAGTTTAAACATGTTGAATAAGCTTCATCAAACATGTCAAGTTTAATGTGTAATGAAATCTGACACAGATGGCAAGTTTGTGGGTGATTATACGAATAAAAAGCACCTGTTGTCGTTGTAAAAATCGCTCCAAGACGTCGCAAATCTTAGAGAAAAGCTGCAAAGAAATCAGGAATTTTAGGCCGCAGATGTCGTGGAATCCTGCAGGGACTGATTGTCTCTTCCTCATGTGGATGTCTTAAGTTTCTTGCATGTTTTCATTACGAGCTGAACTCTGATTGCAGGTGTACAGATACTCCTACACGGCGTCTTACATCGTTTACAACATCTACACCAGGTGAGTTTGAAGCGTTCACACTTCCGGTGCACGCACACGTTGGCATTGAGAAACACATGCTAATTGCTAATTTATATGTGTTTATCAGGGAGGTGTGGGAGCTAAACCCTCCTGAGGTTCACAACGCTGTGCTCCAGCATGCAGCGTGGGGAAGACAAGGACAACAGCTGGTAAGACAGAGCGTCTCCATCTTTTTCTCTCCTCGCTGTCTGGCTTATAAATCCAAGCTGCCTCGTTCCTCCGGAGGGATTTCATCCACACAGTGATGTTTTCTTCTTTCGGTCGTTACAGTATATCCTCTGTTTACATCCACACTGAGCAGTGTCTGCCTGTTATTGACATTTTTTTACATTACATCACACTTTTGGGTTATTTGAGCCAAGAAAGGTAGAGGTGACACTTTATTCTACATTTCCTGGAAGCTTTCTGACTCTAATTTTGTGTGAATGCTCTCTGAAAGGACTCATTTGTGACTAATTACAAGCAAATAAAGAGAGTTGAACACATTCAGATCCAATTATAGGCAAAGATACAATTCCTGCACACCCACACACTGTTCTTTAGTTATTGTGATGTCTTCTGCTCTGGATCAAGACATGCTGGAAGTTGTCAACACACTAATAAGACTAACATGCTGTGATAAAGGTGTGTACGAAGCTAACGTGAGACTTTGGGAGACGTCAATCAAACTCAGTCTGCGCACAGAAACCACAGTCCTGAAACGAGGAGAGCTCGAGCGAAATAATTAAACTCACCAGGGTGGGTTTGTGTGCGGCTCTCCTCTGGAAGTCGACAACAAGCTCGTGAACGCTACACAACCACCGTATCATCAGTTATCATGTCCTGATTCTGTCTTGACAAAACTCAGGACGTTGTCTTAATTACTCTGATCCTTATATGAAATTAAATTGTCCTTTTTGAGGAAATTTTAAAGGGAATTAATAAGAAAACTCATTTATTAGGTGACATGTCTGTTTTCATGCAGCTTTACTGAGTTTGTCAGCGAACTGCTAAACAACCATGTTTGTTTAAAGTGGAAATAATGTTAATATTTACTCTGAGGGAAACATTTCTCTGATTTATTATCAGGTTTTCATCTTTACTGAAGTGTTTCATACTTTGCCTGCTTCTGTGTGGTAACTTTTGCTGTAGTTGCAAGATTTTATTGTGTTTTGTTAGTCGTATATTTCTATGTTTGTGTTGCCTTGTGCAGTCTTCTTGCTCCTCCCCAAGGTGTGGTCACCTCTGGCCCCAAAACAACCAAGATGCCGATGTTCAAAATGCCAAAACAGTAGTCCACAAACCGTTAGGTGACGACACGGTGTCTGTGATGAACAGAGCTGAAAACAAATAAATCCAAAAAGGAGAAAAGCTCTTGATGCACGATAAAAACAAATTCCGGCAGACTTCGGGATATTATTGAACATGCAGGATGTGTCGGTCTGATCGAATGCAAATATTAAAACACTGATGAAAGAAGGAGAGTAAACACACACACGGCTGCTGCGTGGTGAGATAAACCGGCGGCTTTAATATTAAAAAAAACAATCTCATCAGAGAGGAAATCAAAAAGAAAAACAGATCAAAAGGACGAGCAGATAGGCAGTAGTGAGGATCACAGCTAATAAAAATCATGTCGTACAATAAATACCTTCCTCTCTTCTTTCTCTCAGATATACATATTTGAGAATAACATCTACTACCAGTCGGACGTGAGGAGTAACTCTCTGAGAATCACCTCCTCTGGGATGGAGGGAGTCATCTTCAACGGACTCGCCGACTGGTTGTACGAAGGTGTGTGTAATCACAGCAGACGAGTATTAGAACAAGTAGTGGTTAGTTCATAAAATGACATCAGGATGTGAGGGTGCACCGTGCAGCTTCACTTCAGCTGCTTAAAGAGTTTCACACATTAAAAATGCAGCGCAGCAGACTAGACAAACTAAGAACGGCGATGAAAAATCAACAAGCCTGTAGTTCCATTAAGTCGCTGTGTAAACAAATTCAGTAATGTGGTGACGGTCTGTGCAGCACAAACACAGGCCGATGCAGATGGGGACATTATAGAATCATTCCTGTTTGTAGATTTACTGCGAGCTCTGCGCTTTCTCTCCTCTTCATTTGCATTTGCTTTAAATTGTAACCATTTAAATTGGCTGATGTGTGACAGTGAAGGAAAGAGCAGAGCAAGTGTTGAGTCCCATTTCACCAATGATATGAACAAACGGCAACACGAAGAAATGCTCATGATAAAGAAATAACTGTTTGTGTTTTTTTAAAGGTGTTTTAAAGGAAAGGTTCACCCAAAAATGTAAATTCACTCATTATCTACTCACCCTCAATCCGATGGAAAGTCAGGTGAAGTTTCGTAGTCCACAGTGGACATGGTTTCTGTAAAGATGTGGTGGGGACAGGTCTCTGTAAAGATGTGGTGGAGACAGGTCTCTGTAAAGACGTGATACAAATGTTCATGTTTGTATATGTTTCTGCTCAGAGGAGATTCTGGGCTCACACCTGGCTCACTGGTGGTCGCCTGATGGAGAGAAACTGGCCTTCCTCACCATCAACAACACTCTGGTACCCAACATGGTTCTGGCCCAGTTCACCGGCAACACCTACCCTAAAGGACTACAGTACCCATATCCTATGGCGAGTCTGGACCCATGCATGTATACAATTATAGTAACATATACAGAGAGTCATTTTTCAGTGTGTTTAAACTGAGTTTTGCTTTCAAAGAGCTCATTCTCTTCCTGTCAAAAGAACCAGATTACATAGTTCTTTCTGGTGAAACTTCACAGGAAATTAATTGGAATAAATTTAGAAATTATTCCCGAAGATAAAACCTACACAACCGATATTTGAGCTGCTCCCGTCACACTCACAGAAATCATAAAACGATGTCTTAATATCCTCGTATCTCTGAATATCTAATCTTCCCCCGTCAGGCCGGTCAGACGAACCCTGCCGTCAGATTGTCTGTGGTCAACCTGTTTGGAGCGACACACACTCAGGAGCTGCAGCCTCCGGATCAGCTCCGGCTCAGGTGACACACACACACACATATATATAAATAAATACAACACACACAGTCACCAAATCCTCAGTCTGACTCCGTCTCTGTGTCCTCTGCAGGGATTTCTACGTCACCATGGTGAAGTGGATCAGTAATACTCACCTCGCTGTGCGCTGGCTCAACAGGCCCCAGAATAATTCACTGCTGACGGTGTGTGACGCCACCATCGGAGTCTGTGTGCAGGTGGGTGTCGCAGAACAGATATCTCAGTACATTTACTCAAGTACTGGACTTAAGTATTTGAATATTAAGATGCTGTATGTATCTTAATAAAATCTCTTTGAAAAACACATTTTTTTCTAGATTTTAGGAACTAAATCTCCATATAATTTGCACAAAAACAGCATACAAGATTCAAAGGGAATATAAAACTCTTATTTTAAATGTGTACGCATCATGTTTTGCACATGTAACCATGTTTTCTTGTCTTTATCCAGAGACACGAGGAATCTTCCGACACATGGCTCCCACGACAGGTAAACCTGCATTCCTCAGCAGTATTCACCAACAATAACTGACTCCGGCGAACAATGAATGTATTATCCTCAGAGCGATATACAGTGTGTTGCATTATTTAGGGAGAATACAGCAGCAGCCATTGATGCATAAAGTATGTGACCTCTGTTTGTCTCTGCAGAGACAGCAGCCGCTGTTCTCCAAAGACAGGAGCCGGTTCTTCTGCACTCTGCCGGTCAAACAGGGAGGTCAGGGAGACTTCCACCACGTCACCATGTTCAGCAGGAAGGTGACTCTCTTTATCCTCCACACGCTGTCCTCGTCTCTGATTCGTAACCTCTCGGTGCAGATTTTTTCCAATCCTTCCAACTGATTGTCTTTCAGCTACGAAGCGAGCAGGATGAAGTTCGACACTTGACGTCAGGAGACTGGGAGGTGACGGAAATCGTAGCTTACGACGAAAACAACCAGATCATGTGAGTTCAAGTTCTGCGCAACAGGGGGCAGCATAACACCAGAGTAACAGTAGCTGCTGTTAACTAGTTAGCTCAGTTAGCCGTGCAGTTAGCGGTCATATTGGCTGACTTGAAACTTGGAGCGACATCTCTGCAACACAGTACATACACGTCTTTGACAGAAAGACAAAACTGTTATTTTTTCACACTCTGTTGATAATTGTAGTTAATTTTTGGACGTTTTGAGCTAAGATTCGCACATATTGCGTCTTTAAAGACAAACAAAAAATGGCTAAAATTAAATGGAAAATTATTTTGTGGCATCATATAAACATTTATAATTTGTTTCTGTTGGAAATTTTAAATGCATTTTGCGCAGAATACAAGAGCGACAAGTTTGAGATTGATTTACTCACAGAAATCTCTTTAAACCAGTATCAATAATCTGACAGCTGAACAGTAAGAGGACATTTACCCCAAACGGCCTCATGATTCAGGACCAGTCAAGGATTTTCTGACTGGTTGTTGGAGCTTTTCGAGGATTGAAAGGAAGATCTGCGGGCACCAGTCTTAGCTGAAAAATACTACACCGAGAATGAATTATTTATCATGAACACCGGCTCGTTGTTGCCAACGTGTAATCATTATATCTTCCTGAAAATACGACTTTACCGTGCCCTCACTCCAAACTGGTGAACTGATGTTTTCTCTGAGAAACAGAGATGTGTGTTTGAGTCTTTGTGCAGCTTCCACGTCTTAAAAAAATGTTTTTTTCTCTGAAGATTTTCCTCCAGCGTTTCAGCTCTGTTCTGTTGAAGGAGATAAGAAGTAAACAACAGTTTCATTTGTGGAAACGTCTTTTGTCTAACAGGCTTTGCGGGTTCATGACTGTTTAACTCTCTGTTGCTGGTCGGTCAGCTATAATACGCAGTGACGACTGAAGGCAGATGTGTAATGGATCCGTGACCTTGTCCTACTTTCCTCCACACAGATACTTCCTGAGCACAGAGGACTCTGCACAGCAGAGGCATTTATACAGGTAGACTCTCAACCAAACTCTACTCATCGTTTCATTATTTATCTTCCACTGTTCGGTGTAAACACGTCGTCTCCTTCCTCTGACAGCGTGTCCACACTCGGCCTGTTTCCGCGGCGATGCCTCACCTGTGGACTGAAGGAGGACTGTTTGTTCTTTGATGCCGACGTCAGTCCTGACGCACAGCACGCCATCCTGTACTGTAAAGGTCAGAGACAGGCGAATAAATCAGTGAAATGTGCTGAGTATTGCCTTTAAAACAATCCAGCAAATAACTAATTATGAAAAGTTTATCGATCTTTTAAGAATGATGGTGGTTTACAAATTACGTGTTAAATTGCATGAAACAATAAAAACATTCTGGTGCTCTTGATGGGTCTAAAACTTTAAAACTTGAGAAAAATGTATCTTAACCTGACAAATAAGTCAATATATTTGGCTTTAATTTCTAATTG
Organism: Pagrus major; assembly: GCF_040436345.1. Classification (NCBI taxonomy): domain Eukaryota; kingdom Metazoa; phylum Chordata; class Actinopteri; order Spariformes; family Sparidae; genus Pagrus; species Pagrus major. Next base: position 18,227,247 of record NC_133238.1, read on the forward strand.
TGTCGACAAGATTTCTCAGCATCTTGTGTTGGATTCATAAACATATTTCTTTCCGTCCCGTCGCAGGTCCTGGAGTTCCTGCTGTGCTGCTTCTCAGTTTGGATGACGAGGACTGTGAGTGCTCTTTATTCTGCCCAATCTGAAACCATTTTATGTTCCTGTGATGTTTGTGTGGGCAGGCAGATGTGCTTTTTCTCCCTCGTCTGCTCTGAAATGGAAAATAGTTTGCAGCAATTAAGCCTCATCATCTCATTTGTTTGAAAACATCGGCAGCTGTCGGGTTTGATGCCTGCGCCAATCTGCACCTGCAATCATCATGTTTGTGATTCACATTTTGAAGGGCCGTGATTCATCTCCTATATTATTATTTTTGATATAGTCAATACTTCTGTGGGCGCTTACAAAGACATTTTTATAAAGGAACATTTGGAGGAATTCTTTGAACAGATCAGATATTAAAACGTGTGTCACTGTGTGATGCTACATGAACAGTAGAGGAGCCCTGCCCGCTGTATGGATCAGTGGTTATAAAATAAAAATGCAGTCATGCTCTTTCATCGCTGAATATTTCATGTGAACGGAGGTCTTTCATGTCTTTACGTCTGCACGACCTCACGCTTCACCTTTGCTTCTACGGCGGCAGGAAACACGAATATATGAACAGAAATATCAACTTAGATCTGCAGCTACTCACGCTAACGTAATCCCCTCATGTTGAGGCAGGACGTTTATAGAGTAATTGTTCATTTAAAGGTGCAGGTCTGTATTTTATTCGCCATATGTATTTGCAGCAGAGATTCAATGACACCAACAGCTCATTACTGCCCCCTGTGGCTGGAGGCCAGAAAACACTCACTGGTATTTTATGGTTAATTAGAGCCGCAGTTGTAGTGGGTGTTTATTTCTTTCTTTCAACAATGAGCCGAGTCAATATGCGAGTACTACTGGGTTGGTTTCGTATATATGTCCATCTGGTTAACCTCCTGACCTTTTTATATTAAAGCTGCAACAATTAGTTGCTATTTTTAGTCATCTTTCAAGCAGAAATATCAAATATTTGCTCGTTCTAGCTTCTTAAATTTTAGGATTTTCTGCTTTTCTTTGTCATTCGTGACAGTAAATGAAGAGTCTTTGGGTTTTTGGACTGTTACCATGGTCAAAAACGCCTATAGGACTTTTCTGATTTTGAAATAAATACATTTCTAAAAGTACTTTAAGAATTCTCCAAGGGAAATGTTTGCTTCTTTTAGTATTGCTCACAGCCTTATTGGAAATCTAAACTTATGAAAACGAAGTAGTGGTGTCCTTGAGGACTGTCTTTATACTATCAAACTCAAGAAAAACACGGGTGCACATGAGAGGAAAAACAAATTTCCGGCGCTCATGCTTGAAGCAGGAACAAAAATACTTGAATTAGGTTCAAAACATGGCTGCTTACAGATCAATAAAGCACTGAAATGTTTCAACCTTGGAGATCTTCATCAAGGGTTCATGTTGGTCATCTGTTTCTATTCTACGAGTTCTGATAAAATCCTTTAGGAAAAAGTTTTGGTTCTTTCAGGCTTCTCACAGTCCTTTGTTTGGATAAAAGAAACAATCTGGGATGACTTTTGACGAAACAATTAAAGTTCTCCCAAAAATGAAAAGTCAGTCATTATCTCCTCACCACTTTTCCAATGGAAAGTCAGGTGGAGTTTCATAGTCCACAAAACATTTCTGGAGCTTCACAGCAAAACAGCGTTGCAGCATTCTCCTCAACAACTGTAGTAGATGGGGACGTTTTAAAATGTAAAAACACATCTGAAAAATGGCTCCATACAGCTCCACTGAGTCTTTGGAAGCAATTTGAGGAAATAATCACTGTTAAAATAATTAGAAGATTGATCGATAATGAAAATAATCATTGGCAGCCTTACTTTATAGAAGAAGGTAAAGTTTTTAGTTTTTCTGTGTACGCCTGTGTTGTGTTAGTTTTCCCGCTCACTCTTCGTTGGTTTGTCCGTGTTCATGGAAATTAGCTGAAACGACAGGAACTCTTTACTCTTTAACTGAACACCTCTGGCCCTGCTCGGTTTTCAGAATTTCATTTCGTGCAAATAAATAAAAAGCAGCTCAAATCTGAATTTTTATTTCACAGCATATTTCATCTTGGAGAACAACCTCCCTCTGCGGTCGGCGCTGGAGACTAAAACAACGATTCAGTCGGAGATCCGGATGATCACTAATGACAACTTTGGTACAAACGATCTACACTTAACAGCTGTGTGTGTGTGTGTGTGTGTGTTTGTGTGTGTTGAGATCTTTTAATAAATTGAGATAATGAGCTACTTAGAGGCAGAATGAGTGTGTTTGTGTGTGTGTGTCCTCTGGTTCACCTCATTGTTTCTGTCTCCTGCTCACAGAGCTGCCTCTGAAGCTCATCTATCCTCCCGACTTCTCCGAGACCTACCTCTACGGCCTCCTCCTCATTGTGTAAGCCCATTCCACTTTATTACATTTGCATTTTTTTCATTTACCGCAGCAGCACTGTGAGCTTCAAAGGCCGAGCTCAGCGAGGACAGACTCACTCCTCTCTATAGCTGCAGGCTGTTCAATACATCTTATAAATCAACAGCAGTAATAAGTGAAAATAAAAAGGAATTATAGATGAGAAAATGTAAATTTAGCATTACATTTTTTATCTTGGCTACAATTTGAACGACCTTAAATCCTTTTTGTATGCAAAGTAGTTTCAGTAAAGTCACAAACTGTACAATTTCTTCTCCTGAGCTCAAGTTCAAACTGTTAATATATACAAAAACGGCAGATTAGCATGATAGCATTTTACATGCTTTAATTAGCAGTGCAGCTACATGTTGCAGCATGCATTTAATTCGAAAAATTCGATAGTTATCAGAAGTAATGTTCTGATCCTGATAAAAATACCCCAAAACTGTACGGTAGTAAAGTACGGTACTTGGGTAAATGCAAGTTGTAAGTGAGTAAATGTAGTTACTTTCCATCACTTCACACAGCTCTTTAAAAAAAAAAAACTTCTGCACAGTTACAAAAAATATGGAAGAGGGTGAGGGCCAATGTAAAAAAGAAATTTGAGTTCTGACTTTTGGCCCTAATGTCAGTAAAAAAGAAGAAAAAAATCGAAAAAGTAGAACAAACTGTGTGTGGAAGCATCAATAAAAAAAATATTTGTGTATCTTGCATTCTAACTGTGTTCACTGGTTGTCTGGTGGTGATGGGTTGTAATAATACGGTTGGATTGTAAAACAAGAAGCCAGTGATGGAGCTCGTAAAGTGGCTTGTGAGGTGTAGTTTCCCCAGTAAACACACCGACCTCTTCGGCTGTCGCAGCTGCAGTGTCTGTGGTACGGAGGTCGAACAGGTTGGTGTGTTTACTGGGAAAAGCACATAATTTGCTGTATCGCTACCAGAGCTACAGTATGAGAGACATTTTGAGTCAAGCGTAGAGAACGCAACCAACAAAGGTTATAATGGCTGACATATCTCGGTCTTGTCCTGACAGTGACAGTTCTCCTGGCGACCAGGCAGTGACAGAGGAGTTCAGACCGGACTGGGACTGGGTTCTGGTGGGATCAGGGCAGGTCATTGTAGCACGACTGGACGGCAGAGGGTCGGGGTTCAGAGGTCAAAGGTACTTCACAGAAACACTCAACATGTCTTATGTCTTTCCTGCATGTTTTGACTCAATACATAAAATGAAAGTCAGTCTTATCTAATGACGTCTGAACCTCATCCTCCTTTTCTTTGTCACTTCTCAGGATTTTGCAGCAGGTCCACCAGGGCCTCGGCACAGTGGACACACAGGACCAGATAGCAGCTCTGGAGTACGTAACACATTTTTGTCCCGTCTGTGTGCATCATTTCAGAGGGTTAGTTCAGATTATTTGGAGTGGGGTTGTATGAGGCACTTATCCGTAGTTGATGGCGGTCAGATCGCCCACAGTCAGGAGAGGCAGCGGGAGTACCGCCACAGAAGCTAAGTGATGTAGTTCTGTGGATGGGGGCAAATAATAAAACAATGTTAAGTGAATGCTGCATTTCAAATATTTTCACTGCTTTCACTTCGCACCAGACAGTGCTGTCTGTCAGGGAACCAAAGCATTTATATCCATCTATGCTCTCTCAAAAGCTACCAGACTTCTTTGACAAAAACAGTAATTTTGCCTCACAGAACACAGGAATTTCTGTGCTACCGCCGCCTTTCTCATTTAGGTTGTTTGCAGTATTGTGTGACTTGGTGAATCCGAACCAACGCTTAAAGTCAGACAACAACACAACAGACCAACCAATCCAGGCTGTCGTAGACGAGCAACTCCAGTGTTCTGCAAGGTAAAATTACTGCTTTTGTCAAAGGAGTTTGGTGGCTTTGAAAAGAGAGAATAGATGAATAAAACTGCTGCAGTTTCCTGTCTGAAAGGGCTGTCTGATGACGAGGTAAAGCTCTGGAGATATTATAAAGTTTGGGAAGAGTTTCTTTATGTCTGGTCTGATTTGTCAGATTTCTATTCAATTTGGAAAGACAGAGCTTCAGTGCTGCTTGTCTGTGATTTGAATTTCACAGATGCCTTTTTGAATTGTTTTGTGGAGAAATGGCAGCAATCGCATAAACAGATGGGTTTAAATGAGGGTTTCATTAATGCAGCTTTCAGCAACACCTGTGCTTGATGAAAGTGTATAAACAGAATTAGAAAACATAAAACGTTCAACATTTTCTTAAATTTGAATTTAATTTGAATTAAAACACAATCGCACACCTTTTTTAAGTGTCCAGGAAGGTTATAAGCAAACATGTCAAAAATATATTCAATATTTTCAGCTACGTAGATGTGAATTTACTTTCAGTGTGAGCAAAGTGAATATTTCTGGGTTTTTAACCATTGTTCAAAGAAAATAACACATTTGGTTACTCGTTTTGCTTCCTTCCTGTTTTTTTCATCTCTTTTCCCAGCAGTTCCTGAAGGCACCACATGAGTATTGTCAGTAACTTCCTGTGGCTGTGACCTTCTTACTGTTGGTCACTTGATCATCTGTAGATTAAAACTTCTCAGTCTCTGTAAATCCGAGCTTCAGCTGAGTGTGTGAAATGAAATGTAAAAAGCTTCTGATACAGAACTCCACTTGTTTTTTGGTTGATTTAAGATGTCTCCTCTGTGCACCTCAGGTACCTGACGAAGCTGCCGTTTGTTGATCGCACTCGAGTCGGAGTCTTTGGAGAGGTTCGTCCATCAGACTGTGAATTAATCGAACCTTTCACCCTGATTTTTCAGCTGACTGAATGCATGTGCAACTGGATCAATCTGTGTCCACCGTGTGGTTTAAAATGCTCAATGAGGCTCATTTAAACTGTCTGACAACTCAATTAACTCACACAGGGTAATTTAAGAGAGCACATTGTTATGAGATTAGATACAGCCTGCTGCTTATGTGTGTTTTGTTACTTCTGGACCGAGAATCAAAATTACAATACCTAAAAGAATCCTCTGTTCCAAACTGCATTTAAAAATGTGTATTTTTAAGACAATAATTGAAAAAAAGTGTACAACTTTCCCTTTATTCTCTCTAAAAGTAAATGTTAAACACCTTTTCTGTTTTTTCTGCTTTGCTTTAATCTAAATCAAGAGATTTTTTACTTTAAACAGGACTACGGTGGCTTCCTCACACTGATGATGCTGAAGTCGACGGAGAAGCTGATCCGATGTGCTGCAGCTCAGGCTCCTGTCATCGACTGGACAATGTACGGTGAGCAGTCCTTCATATATCTCCTCTTCTTTAATCCACCCTGCAGGGACGTGGAGGCTTATTACTTCTGCTGCTGCAGCGCTGACGTCTTTATCCTACATGGTGTATTGTCTGGGTAATGTGACTTTAATTATCCTCAGGTTCTGCTTTCGGGAATTTGCTCTTATTGAATTTTAGGATGAAAAGCTTCCTTCATTTCTGGGAGCGTCGACTGAGTATTGAAGCAACTGTATAGCTGAGGAGATGCAGCTGGATGTGATTATAGTTTAATAGACTTCTTCTGGTTCCTGTGTTTGTAATGAGTGCAGGCAGAGCAGGAGAAGGATTTGGCTCACACAGTGTATATAGGTTTCTCTTATGTTACTGTTAAACATGTCAAATCCGTTAAAGATCTTAAGACAACATACAACAACTTCACCTTCATATCTCTTCCAGCTTCTGCGTTCTCGGAGAGATATCTTGGCTCGCCTTCAACTGAGGAGAACAAATACCAAGTGAGCTGCTTTAATCAATATTCCATCTGTTGCTGAGCTTGTTTTTATTATTTTTATGTCCCAAATTGCATATTTTCCAGCAGCCAGATGCATAAATAAGAAAAAAACAATGTTGGTAAGGCGGCAATAAAACCCCTAATCTGAAACAATTCCAAACCAATAAACACATAATTTAAAAATCAACCAAAACTATCATAGTTTAAAAAAACTACACGGACTGCCTTTATAATGTTATGATTTTATGTCTTGGCTTACTGCTCTGTTCTCACACAAAAAATTATAATAACGGATATAAACAGAAAGTTAAATAAAGCTTGTAACTTGACAGTTGATTGTAGAAGCACCGAGCCTCAATAATATAAATGCAGAGTCAACCTTGACTTGGAACAAGGTCCGCAAGTCATGTGCAACAGCTTGATCCAGGATGTTGTAGTGGAGACAAGTCTCTGTAAAGATGTGGTGAAGGCAGGTCTCTGTAAAGATGTGATGGAGGCAGGTCTCTGTAAAGATGGGGCAGAGGCAGGTCTCTGTAAAGATGTGATGGAGACAGGTCTCTGTAAAGATGTGGCGGAGGCAGGTCTCTGTAAAGATGTGATGGAGACAGGTCTCTGTAAAGATGGGGCGGAGGCAGGTTTCTGTAAAGATGGGGCGGAGGCAGGTCTCTGTAAAGATGTGATGGAGACAGGTCTCTGTAAAGATGGGGCGGAGGCAGGTCTCTGTAAAGATGTGATGGAGACAGGTCTCTGTAAAGATGGGGCGGAGGCAGGTCTCTGTAAAGATGTGATGGAGACAGGTCTCTGTAAAGATGTGGTGGAGACAGGTCTCTGTAAAGATGTGATGGAGACAGGTCTCTGTAAAGAAGGGGTGGAGACAGGTCTCTGTAAAGATGTGATGGAGACAGGTCTCTGTAAAGATGTGGCGGAGGCAGGTCTCTGTAAAGATGTGGTGGAGACAAAACAATTATTGGAAAATCAATTTCTAAAATCATTTACTTCCACTGACTTGAATAGAGCCACAACTGAGAGGCTGCTGGTGCTCAACATTTTAGACCAAAAGAAAAATACTTTTCTTTTCAGAAAATCTCTATTTTTTTTCTTTCTTTTTTTTTAGTCCAGGTAGAAGCCACAAAGGTTTGTGGAGTAGACAACACGCACAACTTAATGAAAACACACTCTGCCTCATTCTTTGGTTCAATTCACAAACAAAACAGTCTCCGTCTGTGTTGCAATAAGAACTAAATTTGGCCACAAGCATTTCAGGCAACACTCCAAATCTTTGTCCTTTTGCAAAACACACAAACATGAAAAATAGAAAATGCCAGAGGCTGAACAGAGAAATTACACAATTGTCCTCTAAGTGAAGGTTGCAGTCAAAGTCTGTTTTTCCCTCCTAAGTGGGTTGCCTATAACTGGGCCAGGGTACGCTATTTTTGTGACTGTCACAGCTGGAGGTGGGGGGTCTGCTTTAAATGACATCAGAAGGAGGGAGAATGTGGCACGATGTGATCAGACAATAATCAGCGGGACATCATCACTCAGCCCGACCTCTGAGACTGAAATGGGTTATAAAGCATCCGGCTGTTGATGTGCGGTGACTGACAAACCGGAGAAACCTTCCTGTTTCAATCCCAGCTGGGAACAAACTGAATGATGAGATTGAGATATCCTCCAATATAACAGCCACAAACCAAACTCCCCTGAGCAATAGATCTAAATGCAATCTAAAATACCAGACACTCACCAGTTATGTGAGCGTGAAGATATTTTTCTCTGCAAATGTTCAATTCCACTACACACTATAAAGGCCAAGTCGCTTTCAAAATATCCCTCCATGACCTTTCCAGGACCTAATTCCTGCTCACGCCGGCGTTGTTAGAGTTTCACAAACACAACAGGAAACATGGTCGTGTTTCATCATTGGTTTTTAATACCTTTTTTATCCATTGTCTTCATTTGTTTTATTATTTTAACATTTAATTTTTTTATTGTTGTAGTTAAGTCTAACCAATTGAGATATAAAGTGTAAATTAGTGAGTTTTAGAGGTGCTGGTTGAAGGGTTTTTCAGGTATCTGAATTGTATTTTTAAGGTTATACTACAAAAACCCTCAACATGCACTCTCCACTTCATTTCCCCTCAAAGTAACTGAGTAGCACTTATGTTACGTTTGTTGCCGCATAAGATGTGTTAATTACCTTTGGACACAGAATCCTCTGTTCAAAACTCCATTTGAAAAACTATATTTTTAAGGCAATACCAGAAAAATAACTCCTGAACACACACTCTTCCAATTATTTTGCCTAAAAATATATGTATATAAGTATAAGTCCTGGGTATAATCACACTAAAACCACAACAAGATATAACATGTTAATTATTGACATTTAGAGGTGCTGGTAAGTGGGTTTTGTGACGTTTAGACAGAAACGTCCTCTGTTCCAAACTCCACTTGAAAACCTGTATTTTTAAGACAATACTAGAAAAATAACCCACTAACATTGACTTTCCCCTTTATTTCCCAAAATGCTGAACTATTCCTTTGAGATTTTACATATAAAACATATAGGTTATAAAATACAATGTATTGATGAAGAATCTTTCTTTATTTTGTCTCCAGGCATCTAAAGTCCTGCCCAACATGAAAGGTCTGCAGGGAGGAACTCTGTTTCTGGCTCATGGTACCGCTGATGGTACGAACATTTCCTTGTATATTATTCCAACGTATGAGGTGTGATGTTCAGTATAACCTCTAATGTGTGATATTAAAGGTATGTGTGAGTCTTTTCAGCCGGTCGTTGTGTCCTTTTCAGAAGTGAGCTTGTCCGTGATGCAGAACATTAAAAACGTGACCTTGATGAGAGCCGGAGCTTTTATATCCCAGCAGTGGAATTAACCTCGTCGACTCTTGTTTCTCCACAGCGAACGTTCACTTTCAGCACTCGGCAGAGCTCATCAAACACCTAATAAAGATCGGAGCCAATTATACTATGCAGGTAAACACTACGCTCTGAAACAGAATACATTTCATCCTGTAAAAAATAACTTAAACTGTGCAAATTTCACAAAGACAGTGAAGTGTGATTTATACTGAATATATATACAGTGTGTTGCAAAAAAGTTACAATCCTGAATAACAATCACAATATCTGGGGGAAGAAAGTCCTCTGTTCCAAACTACATTGGAAAAACTGCGTTTTTAAGAAAATATTACAAAGTTGTAAGAGTCTCTAAGGTTTAAATGATACAGGAAGTGTTGTAGTTGCCAAATAATGACAGAAATATGTTTGTCTAATACAGAAATTAGTCTTGCACAGATTCTGAACATATAATCAACCAGACTTCACCTGTAAATGTCTTTCTTTTCTTAATAATGCCCCCAAAAGGTTTATTTTTTTAAATGTTAATATTTCGAGCACATTTCAAATATTTATATAATTACGATTTGGAAATGTTGGTAAATAGTCGGCCTCATTCTGTACATATATCAATACCTTGAAGGAGGAAAAAAAGTCCTCTGTTCCAAACTGCATTGGAAAAACTGCGTTTTTAAGACAATACTACAAAGTTCTAAGAGTCTGTACGGTTTAAGAGCTTTAAATGATACAGGAAGTGTTGAAGAATCCAAATCATGACTGAAATATGTTTATCGAACATTAATCTTTGTTTCAGCAAAAGTCTTTCTACTGAAAAATGTTTGTTAGAAAACATTTCAAGTATTAGAAATACTTGTACAAAGCTCTGATTCAAGTAGTTTATGAAATATTGTGCGGCCGTAACTCATGTGTAATCTTTTATGGGTTTTCACTTTAGCTGAAGGCTGACATCCCTCTGTGATCTCAGATCAATTTAAAACATCCTTGAGCTCATAAAAACCTTACTTCACCATTGAATAGACTCAAAAAACACGCGCTCATGGAACAATAAATGAAAGTTATTTGTTTTCATGAGAGGGAAGGGACATTTAGAGAGACGGAAACAAAGAAAACCAAACTAAAAAGTGGACTTTGAGTGGAGACAACGTCAAAAATCAGCTCAATACAAGAATTATTCTGATTTTCAGGAAATATATAGATGTAAAGTATGTTCCAAAGATCCTTCATTTTTCAAGTGGACTTTTGTATGACCTTGTGTGTGCTTATATCTTCCTTACTCGTGCATCTGTCGTGTTTTTGGGGACAGATCTACCCAGACGAGGGACACTTCCTGTCAAGACGCAGCCGGATTCAGCTGACTCACTCCCTAATTGGTTATTTTGGAGGATGCCTGCTTGACGCATCATCATTACTCGGCCAACAACAACGAGACGACGAGTGAGAGCGAACGTGGTCATTACCAGAGTGTGTTTATGAGTGTGTGTGTGCCCCTGGTAGACTGAGAGAGAGAGAGTGTGTGTGTGTGTGTGTGTGTGTGTTTTATACCTGTAGCACAACGTTTGATGGACAAAACAAGCTTCTTCAACATATCAAGTATAGTTTCTATCACCTCAGTAGAATAAAGCTCCTACAGTCGAGTATCAAGTTTCACCTGTAGATCAGAGAAGATGCTTCATTTTTGTGTGACGGTGAGATTTTTTTAAAATTCGACAAAATGTGAGTGAGGTTTGGTGAAGGAGGTGATAGTTTCTTTTTGATTCCACTGGCAACCATGACAGGCTTCTACTGGCACATTGACCTGAAACAGAAAGACACGTTTATTTGTGGACACATACTTTGACGATTACATCCCTTGACAGTGTTTTGTGCTACTTTCATGCATCTGTGTCATGTAAAAGCAGGTTTAGTCATTGTGGTTCTGGTTAAAGTCCCTGAAAACTTAAAATGTCATGTATTCCTCAACAATGTTAAATATTCATGACTGAAAAGGCAAAAAACTGAGTGAAGTTTGGACAAAAACATCCTTATTATCAGTCAAGCTTGACAGCTAGACAGGTTAGTTCAATAAAAGTGCTTTACAGATGACAAACAAGCCAATGACAAGACGGTACAAATGTAAACAGTAAAGCAATTTGAGACAAAATGCACACGAGGGAAAGAAAATGATGAAAATGGAATAAAACCAATAACAGAGTTGGAGCTGAGGCAAGAAAACAAAAACAAAACACTCACCTAATGCTACAGCTAAGGCTAACAAGCTAGCGTTGTCAACACAAAACATTAGTGACATTAGACGTAAGATGGCAGCATGTCTGTGTTTGTGTTGAGTTTAGCCTCTGACCGAACGCAGCACTCACCGGAGACGCTGGTTCTTTCTGTTTTCCTGCAGCGTAGTTTCTTTTTCCCATCTCCTCTCTGTGTGTTCATGAAGTAAAGTGCATTTCCCCTTTCACCAGTCAAATAAGAGAGTTACAGCACATTACAGTGGAGTTTGGGTTAGCATGCTAACGATCACATGCTATGATTGACACTGGCGGTACATTCAAGACCTTAGAAGCGTTAGCTAATTGCGCTAAGGAATAAAAATAGTGTTGGTATCATTTACTCGATAAAGTCGCTAGGCTAGATCTTAATGAATGAATGATACGCCGTGCTAATCACTCTAAGAAAGAGTTAGCGTACTGTTACCATGGTAAAGTGACAGGACACGCCCATAATTCACACAAGGTATGATGGGGGCTAGTTAGCCGCTGTTAGCATATGACTTTTATTACTTTACGTCAACATTTCTAAAGACTGAAACTTTACCTGAAGGTGTGAAGGGAAGCAGAACATTTGTAACCGTGAGACGACCTAAAAAAAAAAAAACCCGTCTGTCACGTCAAGTCTCGTGTATTCTCGTTTCCTGTTTACCAAATATGGTAACAGATCTGTGAGGTCATCGAGCCTGTAATTAGACAGCAATAGAGCTAAACACATGTACAGTACTTTATGTTGTAAGATCTTTTTTATTACAGTCTCCTGTTCAGTATTGGTGTTTAACTGAGAGTTATTTATTTATTTATTATTGTTTTACAGCAACTTTTTTGACTAATAATTTAAAATTTGTGGGATTAGAGGGGCAGGAAGTGATTTTTGTTGTTGCAGCAGTTTGTTTTGTTTTTTACATGATGATTTACTGTAATTTCTGCTGTGATGTCCTCATGCACTGTTCGTGACAGTTGCAGGATGCTATTTGCTATTTAATTTTCTATATTTTTATATTTTCTACTGTTTGCCAAAGTGGTTTCGAGCCATTAAATGCTCCTTTGAGTCCTCGCATAACAAAACACACTAATATTATTTTTGTTACGTAAACCTCAATTGAAACTCGTGTCCTGATTTATTAATTAAAATTAAACTGCTGTTCTGGATGCGATTCCTCTTCACTTAGCAGCCGAGTTTGTCCTTAAAATATTTTCTTTTGCTGCAACGGTTTGGAAACGCTCCACGGTTATGGAGCATAGAGCACTACAAATAAATAAATCATTAACTGTTACGGCAAAACAAGGACTGAGAGCGTTCACGGCTGATTACAAGTGTCTTAATCACCACGACGAACGTCCTCGACGCTGTTTCTGCTTTTAGACGAGAGGAGCCGAACAAGCCGAGCAGTAAAAACGTGAGAAAAACAGTGAAATCCGACTTTATTTAAGGACGAAACATCTTCAAAGTCACGTGTGTCTCATAAAAACCATCCTGCTGATTCGTCCCGCTGTGTGTGCTTTGACGCCACGTTGAGTCCAATTTAAAGAAACAGTGTGTGAAGTCATGGTTATTGTTTCTATCGGGGTTTGTACTGTGACTTTTTTCTTTCTTTGGGGGGAGAAACATTGTGGGTGAGGAACGAATAAAGAAAAAGCTTATTGTATTTTTTGGCTGTTTTAATATTAAAGAACAATGAATGAGCCATATGAGTCGTATTGTTTTGATTATTGTTTCTTGAAGTACTCAGATCCTTTACTCAAAGCACAGACAGAGGCCGTGTCCACATGTACATGGGTTTTTCTTAAAATGAAGCTTTTCCGTACTCGTAAACAGCGTCTCAGGTCACTGAAGACAGATTTTGGAAAGCTCCTTCCAGGGTGAAGATATTCAGAAACTCAGTTTTCAGCGTTTACATCTGGACGGGCAGAAACAAAGAGTTTTGGAGACGATGACGCAGAAGTTTGAGTGTTTGTAGCGTCGTGACAGAATGGATGTTTGCTTGTCGTTATATTAAGAAAGACAGACAGACTGAATATGCAGTGATGGAAAAGAGATAAAAATGGCTGTTTATGATGTTTTGCTGACAAATTATTGAGGAAGATTCTGTGAAGAGCCGTCACGTTTCACTGCCCATCGACAGGGATTTATACAAAGACGTCTGTACCTAAACTTTTGGTATTGATGACTTTTGCAAAGACAAAGATACGTTCTGTGTTTGTGCAGCATGAAGGAGTTTTCCCCTTTTGTTGCACACTGACAAATAAATCAAACAATCTGAACATCACACAGAGAAAATACTCCTGTTTTCAGCTTTGTGACGATGCATCTTCCAGCTAATCCAGGAGGGTTTTTCAGGAGTTTATTTAGCTCAAGAATGTTCTCAACACATGAAGAAACACTTCATCCTTCAGTTTATGTGGAAAAGTCACATTCAAAAGCATCATATTTGGAGATAAACTCACTTTCTTTATCCGTTTATTGCACCTCTACCATTCAGCAATCTGTCTTATCAGCACCTTTTGTTTAATTTCCTGTACTGAGCAGGTGTGACAGCATGAAATCCTGTCTGAAAGGCCACTTCATGTTCTTCTTTACACTCGTACCAAGAGAGGAGAACTTAACAGCTCTCGTGAAACAGAAGAAATTTCAACATTTATCTTCCTCTCCGTCCTGTACGACCTTTATAAATCCCCTGTCCACACCGCCTAGATTCTGCTAGAACTGAGCCTTAATTACATCAAAGCAATTACAGAGCCAAAATGAAGGCCTCCTCCACTGAGGAAGGAGGAAAAAAGTCCAGAAGTAACTTCAGAAACTCAGAGTTAAAGACCTGAACCGGAGTGTCAGCGTGTCTCTGGTGGTTCTGCACAGAAAATCTATAAAGGAGGAGAAGTCTTTTGTTCGTTTGCTACTGTAGCAGAAGACAAATCCGCTTTAGTGGAGCTTTCTCTGAGTATTCACAGTAATAAGTCAGCACAGCACAAATAGATTTAAACTAATAAGAAGATAAATGACCAGAAATGTAACTGGAGCTATGAGGAAAAACAGAAAAAGCTCTCAAATGGGATGATTTATGTGGCTTGTGTCCACATAGTTTTGGCCATATAGTGTAAACTGTGTGTGTGTGTGTGTGTGTGTGTGTGTGTTTGTTAATATAATGCAAGTTTTCCACCTCGGTTGAAGCTTCTGGCCTTCAGATGTCTGAGTTCTGCTCTGGAAGCTGTTGTAACAGGTGAGTGACGCCACGCCGCCATCTTGTGGTGAAACACACACCTCACATGACTGGGTAAAATATCAGCTGCTCAGTATGTAACTAAGTACATTTACTCAAGTAAATGCAAGTTGAGACTTGTTTTCCACTTCATCTCAAGAGGGAAATGTACTTTTTTGGGAAATATTTTGATATCATGAAGTCATTTTTCATGTAAAAGAACATTTTATTATTCAGATTTGAGGATTTTTGCTCTTTGTTTTAATTTTTTAAATAATCTAAGTTAATTTCTAATAATTTTGAGGTTTGTATGGAGTCATGAGAGTGCCCGAAAAAGAAGAAAATGGAAAAAAAGGGAAATAAAAGTAAATTAGGAACTGTGATAATATTAAGAAAAAAAGAGTTAAGTACGGAAATATAAAGATAAATAACAAAATATAAAATATTCGTAGCATTTTCATTTAGTTTTACGTGTATCTGTTCGTTTATTTGAATAATATATATGAATTTTTATCGATATAAATCATACTTTTCACTTATTTAGTCTTTCTTATTCCTCTTTATAGATAATGCTCATTTAATGGAGCTGAATCTAAATGCAACTACTATAGCTGCTACTACTACTATAATATATATATCTCAAACAATCAGCAGATTAACAGAAAATGAAATGTAAAAGGTAACTTTAATAAACTAAGCTCTGTCCTTTAGTTGAACTTATTCAGACTAACCTGCTGTTATCAGGTCAAAATGATCCTGTTTTCTTTTATTATTCAGCTAATTTGGTTCTTTGAACGCAGCATCGTTGAATAACAGTGCGCTCTTATTTTGAAATGAAGGCAAAATGTTCTTTATTCGTCATGTGCACAACAGCCACATTGAAATTCTTGTTCTCAGACTGCTTTCAGCAACAAAATCTAATAATCAATAAAGTATTCTGCTGTACACTGAGGTAGACTTGTGTAGAGAAGTGATAATGTGCATATAAATACATACTGTGATACAGTGATACAATAAATATATGTAAGCTGTGATGTGTGCAGGTATAAACTCCCTTTATATATATATATATATATATATATATATATATATATATATATATATATATATATATATATATATATATATATATCTATATGTATACTTTATAGGACAGATACTGTATGAGGTCATGTGCGGTGCAAAGCTGAAGAGTTCTGTTCGAACCCGACGCGTCCTGACAGTTATCCACGCTCTGATCCATAAATCGACATCTGTTCATCAAGATCAGCTGAAATATCGTCTTATCTCCATTCTGATGTCTCAAGTTTTTAATCAGCCCACGGAAGAAGAAGCCAGGGATCAGTTGGCTTCACCAGCAGCTCCGAAACATTGTCCGTCGCCCCAAGACGACAGCTGTTTTTAATACTCGTCCCCTACGTCTATTCCTTCATCTTCATCGAGGAAGTCCCTCCCGACCTCTTCGTAATCCTTCTCCAGGGCAGCCATGTCCTCTCTGGCCTCTGAGAACTCTCCCTCCTCCATGCCCTCTCTGACGTACCAGTGGACGAAGGCCCTCTTGGCGTACATCAGGTCGAACTTGTGGTCGAGTCGAGCCCAGGCCTCGGCGATGGCGGTGGTGTTGCTCAGCATGCACACCGCCCTCTGCACCTTGGCCAGGTCTCCTCCAGGAACCACTGTGGGAGGCTGGTAGTTGATGCCCACCTTGAAGCCTGTGGGACACCAGTCCACGAACTGGATGTTGTGCCTGGTTTTGATGTTGCTGATCGCCGTGTTGACGTCTCTGGGCACCACGTCGCCGCGGTACAGCAGGCAGCAGGCCATGTACTTTCCGTGACGAGGGTCGCATTTCACCATCTGATTGGCCAGCTCGAAGCAGGAGTTGGTGATTTCAGCCACAGTGAGCTGCTCGTGGTAGGTCTTCTCTGCTGAGATCACCGGAGCGTAGGTGGCCAGAGGGAAGTGGATACGAGGGTAGGGCACCAGGTTGGTCTGGAACTCTGTCAGGTCCACGTTCAAGGCGCCGTCAAAGCGCAAAGAGGCGGTGATGGAGGAGACGATCTGGCTGATGAGGCGGTTCAGGTTGGTGTACGACGGACGCTCGATGTCCAGGTTCCTGCGGCAGATGTCGTAGATGGCCTTGTTGTCCACCATGAAGGCGCAGTCGGAGTGCTCCAGGGTGGTGTGGGTGGTCAGGATGGAGTTGTACGGCTCCACCACGGCTGTAGACACCTGAGGAGCCGGGTAGATGGCAAACTCCAGCTTGGACTTCTTGCCGAACTCGGCTGAAAGACACTCCATCAGCAGAGAGGTGAAGCCGGAGCCGGTTCCTCCTCCGAAGGAGTGGAAGACCAGGAAGCCTTGAAGACCTGTGCACTGATCAGACTGAACAAGAAAGATAGGATTCAGTATTTAAGAACGCCGCAAGAAGACTAAAAACATACTTCTTATAAGGATTGTGTCAAGACTATCAAGAACTTTGATCTTCTCGGCACTAGACAGCCTGACAAATGTCATCTTCTGGTTGCTCCTACCATTTTGCGGATCCTGTCGAGTACGGAGTATACGTGCTCCTTTCCCATGGTGTAGTAACCACGGGCGTAGTTGTTGGCGGCGTCTTCCTTGCCTGAGATCAGCTGCTCGGGGTGGAAAAGCTGGCGGTACATTCCTGTACGAACCTCATCTGAAGGAGACAGAAAGGTCGATGTCTTTAGGGATCAGTTCCCTTTTTTGTTTTGCTGGGAAGCATGAAGAACTCACCAATCACAGTGGGCTCCAGGTCGACAAAGATGGCTCTGGGGACGTACTTCCCGGTGCCGGTCTCACTGAAGAAGGTGGTGAAGGAGTCGTTGTAGCCTCTGGTTGGCTTCTCGCTGGGCATGTGGCCGTCCGGCTGGATGCCGTGCTCCAGGCAGTACAGCTCCCAGCAGGCGTTGCCCATCTGGACACCAGCCTGGCCGACGTGGATGGAGATACACTCACGCTGTGGAGGAAAAAAGAAAGAAGAGACTTTATGTTATTGTTATTTAACGTTTCTGTTCTTAATCCAGAATGATTTGAGGATATTTCATGTTTAGATTTTGCTGCCTTCCAGCTTCATGCCATTATTTTGGCCATGAAGTCTGTCTTGACCTGCTGAAAATGACAGTTGAGCACCAGGAAATTTGCGTTAAAACCTGCTTTCTGTGTGTTCAAACTCACAGGTCTCTATATGCAAACTCTGCAGAAAAACCATCAAACCAGGAGTCACTGATCTAAATATTCAAGCAGGGGTGATTAACACAGTTTCCTCAGGGGCCAAAGTGCCTCCACACCCTGTTGAAGTATTTCTAGTTCCTGTAGAAGATGAGGGTGGGGGGTGGAGGCTCGCTGAGTGCTGAAACAGTTTGGTCTCTGTAATTTTGTCCTGAGGGAGTTAAAGATGTGACGTCGTCCCTCCTGTTTGGTTAACTGACCGTTCACGAGGAGATGTGTGAGACCAAGACCAACAACTTCTCACTGATACCAAAGAAGTTATTATCTTAAAAATGCATGAATCAGATTATTTTATTTTCTGTCCCACTGCTGTGTGTTGACATTACTGCAGCAGTCAGTCTGTCAACAAGAGGCCAGCTGTCGGTGGTAACACGAGAACACAAACACGTCAAGAATCGCTGTCAGAATACCAGCGTGGCACGTTTACGGAGACCCGGAGTGACCACAGAGAGATGCAGTTTGTAAAATAGTAACATGAGACCCTGATTTTGACAAATCTTATTACTTTATGTCGAACCAAAAATCAAAACAATATAATAAAAAACAAACAAAACAAAAGTAACAGTGTCCAAAATGTAGCAGGTAGAAGTAAAACTTATATATCCCTACCCCCTTTTCTCACTTTTCTTCTTTTAACTCATATTATTTCAACAAATTCTCAAATTTATTTCCAACTTAACAGTTTAATAGACCACAAATACGGCAAGACCCACTAACAAATATTAAAAAAGAAGATTGTGCAGCTATATGTACCAAAAAAGAGGCCAGGAAATGTGTGTTTAAGGAGGAAAGTCACAATAATAACAGCTGAATATTGATAACAATGAGTGTTTATTCATATTACAGCTTGTTTACCACTTTATAATTATATTTCTATTCCTTAAAAACCTTCATTTAAACAGAAAAGGTCCATTTAATGAATAAATGACAGAATGAATGAATGAATTTTATATTTATTGATCAACATGTAACCTCAGGTGTCAGAGGATTAACTGTAAATATGTGAGAAAAGCACTTAAACGCTCTCTCTTTCTTATATTTCTAAATAAAATGGAGTTATTTTGTGTTTCTGGACCGAACCATCCTGCAGGATCCAGAATGTGTGAACACAGAGTTTCTGTTCCAGCCCTCCAGATTCTCCTCAGGGACCCAATTTTTCATTTTTTGCAACAATATTAGGACACAAATGAACGAGTTGTTTGTGTTTTATTAGTTTCATGTGCCCTAACAACACCGCAGAGTTATTTCAGAAGCAGCCCGGGGCCACTAAAGTAGAAACAATAGACAAAAGGTTCAGGTTTCTGGCAACTTTTAGGAGGAAAGTGTGTAATACCACCATAAAATCAAGTGTTTGTGTGGCTCAAACTTTAAGATGTGACTCATAATTCTCACCAGAAGCAAATAAAACACTGCTTATGTTTCCTTTCCTGGATGTCAGACTGCAGTAACAAAGACTCAGTACTCACCATTGTGCTGTTCTGGTTCTCCTTTCTGGAAAAGAAGAAGAAGAAGTTGAAACTTTGAGTCTGTCTGTGAGTGAAGTCCTGTCAGAGTGCTACACTTCACTACAGGGGAGGTGTGAGTGGCTTCCTGTTTGGCCTTTTCAGAGTAAATCAGCACCCAGAGTACATTTACTCAAGTACTCTACTGAGAGATGGAATTATAGTATTTCATAGTACTAACTAACAGTAAAGTTTGAAGTACTTCTACTCGAGTATTTCCATTTTATGCAACTTTATCCTTCACTGCGTCTCAGAGATAAACATGTACTTTTTACTCCACTATATTTATTTGATAACTTTAGTTACTTTGCAGAGTACATCCTGCATCAGAGCCAAAGTAGCACATTTATTTTTTTTCTAATAATTGGAAAAATGCCAAATAAAAGTCGGACAATAATAAAGTTTTTTTTTTTTTTACAGTAATTTAACTTTTACTTGTATTTTGATAATCCTTTTTTTTATCTGAATGCAGAAAAATTAAGAAAAATTAATCAGTAACTAAAGTAAATAAGTATAGTGGAGCAAAAAGTTCAATATCTGCCTCCTAAATGTAGTGGATTGAAAGTATAAAGTAGCAGAAAATTGAAATACTCAAGTACAGTACTTCAAAATTGTATTTAAGTACGTACTTGAGTAAAAGTACTATATTTCTCTCTCTCTCTCTCTCTCTCTCTCTCTCTCAAATACTTCATTAAAGCATGTACTTGTACTTAATCACTTCCCACCACTGGAATTAAACTTTAAGCTGTGATCACTTTACTGCACTTGGTCCTGCTTTTACTCTGAAAAGGCCCAAACAGGAAGCCATACCTCCCTCTATAAAAAACCATGAGGCTGCAGCTGTTGTGGCTCCTCCTCCTCTTCCTCTTCCTCCTCCTCCTCCTCCTCCTCCTCCTCCTCCTCCTCCCCCTCTAGCAGTTATAAAAGTGTGTGTGTGTCACACACTGTCAAGACTTCACTCACAGAGATCCCATTATAGGTCACTGTGAGATCCTGCAAGTTTACACTTCTTCTTCTTCTTTAAAAAAGGAATCAAAACAGCACAATGGTGAGTATAAAGTCTTTATTACTACTTATTATAGAGCTAAAATCCATAAAAAGTCATATTTGTAGTATTTTATATCTCTACTAGTGAGAGTTGTGACTCAAAAAGGCTTAAAAACACATGAAAGTCGTACATTTCCTGTTACATCAGCTCACTTTCCCTCCAAAAGTTGCTTCAAATCTGACTTTTTGTCTTCTGCGTCTACGTTTGAGGGCCTCAGCCTGCTCCTGAAACTACTCTGTGGCATCGCTACAGCACATAAAGCTGATTTGATTTGTTTTTAAAGCGGTGAAATAAAAAACACAAAGTCCATCAGTGGAAACACGCTGCCAGGCATGTGGCTGCAGCTCCAGTAAAGGTTAACTGTTTCCATATGGGTAGTGGAGGGCGTGCGGGCTGCTTTTGGGAATGCTGATGTGTATTTTACTTTTCGCTCACAGATTAGCTGCAGAGTTAGACCTCTGTCTGCTACATTAACTTTAAAAACAGCAGCACAATACGCAACCAAGACGCATATTTGTGGAGGGAAGCCACATGACCATAAATCCCAAAAGCCTTGGATCAACATTTTTCAAACTAACAAGAGCTAAAGAGTCTTAAGTTCATTCTCCAGGACGTTGACCTCTCCTTCCTGACTTTGATCCGTCGTAACACGGCTGAAAACAGCGAGTGTGTTGTAATGTTTGCAGACAGTTTGTCGAGGTGAGGAATAGTCTGTTTTCACAACTGGCTTTTGAGCTGCTGACACTTCCTGTTGGGCCATTTGGTAGACAGCATGAGGAGGGAGGAGGTGTGAAAAGCACAAAAACATGGATTTTCTCTTGTGAAACGATAAAATCGTGATGTTTCTGATTGAGTTTTTATCTCAGTACACAACAGCTTCTAGCACAATGCCCTCATTTTGTTGCTGGGATCCAAACATATGTGTGACGTAGTTTCGGGACAAGATACAGGAAGCAGATAATCATGAAGTCAAGTTGCCTGGAGTGAATTTCACAGTCTGTGTGTTGGCGGATGTGGCGTGTTGCAAAACCTTTGAACAAACAACCCACCACTTCCACTTTTCTCCTCTCAATCTGAAGCAATCTGGCTCAGGAAGCAGAAACAAAATGTAAAGTACATTACGACGCTGTACATGCTGCGTGGGGCTGGTCAAAAGCTGCACTCTGCAGTTCAGTGGGGTGTAGTTGAGCTCTCTGTGGGACGCATGAGTGAAGCTACACTCAAAATAGCTGCTGCTGCTGCTGCTGCTGCTGCTGAGCTGGCCGCCATCGCCATACTTGGCAGCTCCCATGTCACCGTAACTCCTCCTCTGACGTTATCAGCAGGTTTTTAGGGGGGAGGGGAGGTCCAGGGATCAAAATTCAAAACAAAAACCCACAATGAACAAGACAATCTGTGTCAAGTTTGTACACTGTGTCAGTTTTAGTTTCTGCTTGTCTGTTCAACTGAACTGTCAGTCTTTGGGTCTTTGGTTGAACCACACTTGTAGCCGATTAGTTAGCCTACAATTAGCCTTAAACAATGTAGCCATGACTTTTATGTAACTGTTTCTACTGTAGCAACTTTAAGCTAAATGTTCCAACCATCAGTCCAATACATTTAGGTATATTTAAACTATTTATTTGTTACATTTAGCTAAATATCACAACAAAACCTTTATCTGTTATTTAAGTTTAAGCATGTTATTACAACCATTTATCCATACTTTTAGCTAACAGTTACTTTATAACTATTTAAATTGTTTATCTAATACGTTTAGCTTGCTATTATCAATTGTTTATAGATTACTTTTAGTGACTATTTCAACCATATATCTGTTAGTTGAACAATTTTAACTATTTATTCATTACTTTTAACGAACACTTTCAACCATTTGTCCGTAACTTATCAAACTATGTCATCTGTTTATATCCATTACTTTTAGTTAACTATTTCACCCATTTATCTTACATTTAGCAAATGTTAACAATTTCAGCCATTTTATTATTACTTTTATTTAGCTATTTCAAGAATTTCCCATTACTTTTAGCTTATTATCTCAACTGTTTATATATTTGCTATATTTAGCAAACTAGTTCAACCATTTATCCCCTATGCTGACTATTTCAACTAGCTTTTTAATCTTGCATTTAGCTAATGTTAACTATTAACCATCACTTTCAGCTAACAATTTCAAAGTTTATCCATTTGGCTACTTTTAGCTAACTCTTTCAGTTGTTTATAACTTTTAGCTAACTCTTTCAATTGTTTATCTACAACTTTTAGCTAACTATTTCAGCCATTAATCCTACTGTCAGCTTGTTTATTTGGTTTAAATCGTTTATAGCTGTCGGTCTGCATCATGTCACGTAAGGAATGTGGATCTTAAAAGAAAGTAGGTCACTCATGTTCATGATAACTCGCTTTGAGATTGTACCTGATAAAAATCTATCGAGTGAAGCACTGTCTTCAAACTAAAACAGTCTACTTTAAGACTGCTTATCAGACTGAGTGACCTTGTGAGGGAGGACGGGTTCTGCATTGTTGGAGCCCGGTTATTTGTGTGACAGAAGAGGTCTCACTGGAAAAACATACCGAGCTGCCATCCTGAGATGCTTTGAGGCTCGCCTATAGGCTCAAAGAGAGGCTGACATCACAGGAATTTCACAACAACTCAAATATTTCACTGGCTCGTGTGTTCCCTCTAGAGATGAGGTCACAGAGGTCGTGGTCAGCTGCAGCCTCTAAGTCACCCTGCACACACACACATAATTATAGCATGGTTTGTTTTACCTAAACTCTTGCCTTGGCAGGTATGAGGTGAGTCACCAAAAAGGGCACGATGGTATTTTGACAGCAATGCCTGACGTGTTCGTGTTCTCATGTTACCAGAACCAGCTGGCCTTTTGTTGGCAGACTAACTGCTGCACACATTTGCATTTCTGTCGCTTTTATCTCCCCTTGAACGGCCATTTAACCAAACAGGACAGATGACGTAACATCTTTAACTCCCTCAGGCCAAATTTTACTTCCACATGATGAGAACAAACTTGTTTCAGCACTCAGCGAACCTCCACCCCCTACCGTCATCTTTTACAAGGAACTAGAAATACTTCAGCAGGGTGTGGAGGCACTTTGGCCCCTGCAGACACTCTGACAAGACTGTGTTAATCACCCCTGCTTGAATATTTAGATCAGTGACTCCTCATTTCATGTGTCACAACCTACTCGCAAGGAATTGTGAAAGGTTAATGTTTTTTCTGCAGAGTTTGCATATCCAGACCTGCTCGTTTGAACACGCAGAAAGCAGGTTGTGACGCAAATGTTGCAAAAAATGCAAAAGCAGTTGAAAAGTCACCGTGACTCCAGTGTTTCTTGGTACTCAACTGTCATTTTCAGCAGGTCAAGACAGACTTAATAATAAAAATTAGTGGCATGAAGCTGGAAGGCAGCAAAATCTAAACATGAAATATCCTCAAATCATTCTGGATTCAGGACAGAAACATTAAATAACAATAACATAAAGTCTCTTCTTTCTTTTTTCCTCCACAGCGTGAGTGTATCTCCATCCACGTCGGCCAGGCTGGTGTCCAGATGGGCAACACCTGCTGGGAGCTTTACTGCCTGGAGCACGGCATCCAGCCGGACGGCCACATGCCCAGCGAGAAGCCAACCAGAGGCTACGACGACTCCTTCACCACCTTCTTCAGTTCGACCGGCACTGGGAAGTACGTCCCCAGAGCCATCTTTGTCGACCTGGAGCCCACTGTGATTGGTGAGTAGCTTTAAATCTAAACAACATTTTAAAGGGTTAGAGAGAAGACAATAAAGCTATTAAAGATTAAATTAGTTGATCGTTAACCATATTAACAAGTCGGCTGAATCCAAGAAATCATATTTCTATGAATTTATATTCTGGCCAAAGTTCATTTCAAGCTGTTCATTGTTTCCAAGTCAACTGAGTTTTATTGTGGCCACACCCACTTCAGTTTGAATCAGCCAATCAGATCTCAAAAGCTCACTTTTCACTACTAGTTATCTGTCAATAATTGGATACAATCGTTTTGTCTTTTGGACAAATGTTAAATTCACAAAGAATGAATTTCTTCAATTTATTAAGTTAGTTTATGATTTAAATAAAATTTTGTCCTTGAAGAGGATGTGGATGTGGAAAGTTAAGGGTAGGCCTTAGGGTTCGGACACAATCTGTGCAACATATGAGACCCTAAATTGTTCGACCCTCGATTCAGAAAAGTAGAAGTCACATAAAGGAGGATATATAACCGTCTCTTCTCTCTCCTTCAGATGAGGTTCGTACAGGAACGTACCGTCAGCTTTTCCACCCTGAGCAGCTGATCTCAGGAAAGGAGGATGCCGCCAACAACTACGCTCGTGGTCACTACACCGTCGGAAAGGAGCACATCGACTCCGTTCTAGACAGGATCCGCAAACTGGTAAGAAAGGCTGAAGGGCAAGAATCATGTTTCTTTTTTGAGAAAACAATACCAATCAGTGTAGTTTTTGATTAGTTCTTGATAGTCTTGACACAACCCTTATATATAAGTTTTTTAGTCTTCTTGCGGCGTTCTTAAATACTGAATCCTATCTTTCTCATTCAGTCTGATCAGTGCACAGGTCTTCAAGGCTTCCTGGTCTTCCACTCCTTCGGAGGAGGAACCGGCTCTGGCTTCACCTCTCTGCTGATGGAGCGCCTCTCAGTTGACTTTGGCAAGAAGTCCAAGCTGGAGTTTGCCATCTACCCGGCTCCTCAGGTGTCTACAGCCGTGGTGGAGCCATACAACTCCATCCTGACCACCCACACCACCCTGGAGCACTCCGACTGCGCCTTCATGGTGGACAACGAGGCCATCTACGACATCTGCCGCAGGAACCTGGACATCGAGCGTCCGTCGTACACCAACCTGAACCGCCTCATCAGCCAGATCGTCTCCTCCATCACCGCCTCTTTGCGCTTTGACGGCGCCTTGAACGTGGACCTGACAGAGTTCCAGACCAACCTGGTGCCCTACCCTCGTATCCACTTCCCTCTGGCCACCTACGCTCCGGTGATCTCAGCAGAGAAGGCCTACCACGAGCAGCTCACTGTGGCCGAAATCACCAACTCCTGCTTCGAGCCGGCCAATCAGATGGTGAAATGCGACCCTCGTCATGGAAAGTACATGGCCTGCTGCCTGCTGTACCGCGGCGACGTGGTACCCAAAGACGTCAACACGGCGATCAGCAACATCAAAACCAAGCGATCCATCCAGTTCGTGGACTGGTGTCCCACAGGCTTCAAGGTGGGCATCAACTACCAGCCTCCCACAGTGGTTCCTGGAGGAGACCTGGCCAAGGTGCAGAGGGCGGTGTGCATGCTGAGCAACACCACCGCCATCGCCGAGGCCTGGGCTCGACTCGACCACAAGTTCGACCTGATGTACGCCAAGAGGGCCTTCGTCCACTGGTACGTCGGAGAGGGCATGGAGGAGGGAGAGTTCTCAGAGGCCAGAGAGGACATGGCTGCCCTGGAGAAGGATTACGAAGAGGTCGGCATCGACTCGTTCGAAGAAGATGAAGAGGGGGAGGAGTATTAGACAGACTTGTATTAAAGAAGTGGTAAAGTTCTCCTCCAGAAGCAGTGTGAGTGTTAATGTGCAGTTTAACGACTGGTTTGTAGACCATCAATAAACACTAATGTAACTGCGGAGCTGCAGTTTGTCCAAGATCAATCCCATGGTGTTTGGTTTATTGAAAAATTACTCTCCAGTGGGAGAGAATGTGTCTTTGCCTTCTTTTCTAAATAAAGTTGTTTACGTCTACTTCTCTCGATCAGAACTTTTTTGGTGAACTGACTTCGAAGAATTAAGTCTTTGGACGTTTGGACTAAATATGGACGGAGCTTCCGGTTTTGAAAAGGGAAGGCGATGCAGAAGTGCCTTAAACCTGCAGTCTTTCTAATGTCCAGTGTTTCTACTGGTTTCATAAAGAAGTCTGATTGTATGTAAGCTTATGAGAAAATGACCCTACTTTTCACTTGTTCTATTACCTCAGTAAACAGTTTCCTGATGAGTTAATTGTCTCGATCTCTAGTTTCATGTCTTCTTCAGCACAGCATGATGCTCAGTTTGTAAAAATAAAGGTCCCATTTAGAGTAAAATAGATGATAAACGGCAAACGCTTTAGGATGTAGCTACCTTGTGATTGAACAATCATGATAACCTCCCCATCTCTACCTTCTGGTCCAAATATGGTCACTTCTGGCTCCAAAAAACCAACATGGCGCCAAACTCAAGGCTTCAAAACAGTAGTCCAAAGACCAATGGGTGCTGTCTCAGTGGGTTTAACTAATGATTATTATTATCTGCCGGTTGATTTTCCTTTCTGATTACTGATTTTTCACCAACGATGTCAACAAATAATTTGTTTGTACAGTCTAAAACCCAAACACTTTTTAAAAAGGTTTTTGTTGAGGCTTTTGTTGAATTCATTTGGAGCTGTTGTCATATAGAAGTCCTGAAGCCCAAACCTGCAAAAAGTGCCTCCTATTGACAGTTAACTGGACCATGACCAAGATGATGAAGGATGAACCCCAAAAAGGAAGTAATTTTCAAATACAAATGCCCCCTTTCTTAGATTTACAATAAAAGAGTCTTGATAACATTATTATTTTCAAGATTCATAATTACAACCTACTAGACACACTGTCACTATGGGATGAGAGGTTAACGACTTTGTGTCACGACAACTGCAAAATAAATGTTTGTACTCCAAAAACACTGGATCCTTTCTCTAATGCAACTTATTTCTTCTTTGGCCTGGATGCTCCCGCCTGACGGCGTAGAAGCAGTGTAATGTGTAATGTACTAATGGGTAAAATGACCTGGAAGCTATTGAAAAAATCGGGTCATGTTTTCATGAAAAATAAAATATTCATGAAAAAAAGAAATTCCACTAAAATCCAATAAAAACTGCTGTGTCTCATTCAGCCAGTATAACAAGACATTTGGGAGCGATTTAGAGTCAATCGGTCCAAAGACCTGGAAGCCTTTGAAAAAAATCGGCCAATGTTTTCATGAAAAATGGTGACTTTTCTTTAAAATATTCATGAAAAATAAAAATTCCACTAAAATCCAATAAAAACTGCTGTGTCTCATTCTACCAGTATAGGACGAAATTTGTGATCGATTTCGAGTCGATGGCTCAAATGACCTGGAAGCTATTGAAAAAATCGGCCGATGTTTTCCTGGATTACTGACTACCTGACAGGCAGGCCACAGTTTGTCTATATGGGCAGTGTTCTGTCTGATGTGGTGGTTAGTGATACAGGAGCTCCACAGGGGACTGTACTGTCTCCTTTCCTGTTCACCTTATACACCACTGACTTTCAGTACAACACCGGGTCGTGTCACCTGCAGAAGTTTTCTGGGCACTGGTGGACAACTTTGTGGAGTGGACTGGACAGAATCACCTGTGGCTGAACATCAGCAAGACCAGAGAGATGGTGATTGATTTTAGGAAGAAGAGGAGGAAGGCTTTCCAACCTCTGTGCATTCTGGGACAGGATGTGGAGGCGGTGGAGGATTATAAGTACCTGGGTGTTACCATCAACCACAGACTGGACTGGAGATCTAACACTGAAGCTGTTTACAAGAAGGGGATTAGCAGACTATACTTCCTGAGGAAGCTGAGATCCTTCAACGTGTGCAGCAAGATGTTGGAGATCTTATCAGTCTGTGGTGGTCAGTGTACTTTTCTTTGCTGTGGTTTGTTCGATTTGTTTGATCTCTGATCTCTCTACTGTTTTTACTCCGTTTATAACATGTTTACATCTGCACATTTTAGGTAATTTTAAGTCTATTTATCTATTTATATTACCTGTGGTTCTATTATTGCACACTCATAAGTATATGTTGGTTCTGTTGTTGCACATTCATAGGAATTGTTTATTCCTTGTATAGTTGTATAGCTTATTATTGTTTATAGTATAGTTTGCACTGTGTATATACATTGTATATATCTTGCTATTTATGTTGTGTACAGACACTGCTGCTGTGAAAAAATAAATGTTCAGTCTGCGATCCCTAAATTAATTCTATTCTATTTCTATTCTGTTCTATTCTATTTTCATGAAAAATGGTGACTTTTCTTTAAAATATTCAAAATATTTATAATAATATAATATATATAAAAAATTCAAATAAAATCTAATTAAAACTGGGGTGTCTCATTCAGCCAGTATAACAAGACATTTCGGCATTGATTGCGAGTCAATCGGTCGAATAACCTGGAAGCTATTGAAAAAATTGGCCGATGTTTTGTTGAAAAATGGCCACTTTTTTCTTTAAAATATTCACCAAAAATACAAATTCCACCAGAATCCAATGTAACCCTAACCCTAACCCCAGCCTTAAGGCAGTCTCATGAAACATTGTCCCTTTTCACTAAAATATTCACCAAAAATACAAATTTCACCGGAATCCAATGGAGACTGCTGTGTCTCGTTCAGCCAGTATAGGACCACATTCGTGCCGAATTTCGAGTCAATCGGTCAAAAGACGACCGTAACCCTAACCCTAGCCCCATAACCCTAACCCTAACCCTAACCCTAACTCCAGCCTTAAGCCAGTCTCATGAAACATTGTCCCTTTTCACTAAAATATTCACCAAAAATACAAAATCCACCGGAATCCGATGTCTCGTTCAGCCAGTATAGGAGCACATTTGGGAGCGATTTCGAGTCAATCGGTCCAAAGACCTGGAAGCTATTGAAAAAATGGGCCACTTTTTTCTTTAAAATATTCACCAAAAATACAAATTTCACCGGAATCCAATGGGAACTGGTGTCCCTTGTTCAGCCAGTAGAGGACCACATTCGTGCCGAATTTCGAGTCAATCGGTCAAAAGACGACCGTAACCCTAACCCTAACCCTAGCCCCATGACCCTAACCCTAACCCTAACCCTAACCCTAACTCTAACCCTAACTCCAGCCTTAAGCCAGTCTCATGAAACATTGTCCCTTTTCACTAAAATATTCACCAAAAATACAAATTCCACCGGAATCCGATGGGGACTGCTGTGTCTCGTTCAGCCAGTATAGGAGCACATTTGGGAGCGATTTCGAGTCAATCGGTCCAAAGACCTGGAAGCTATTGAAAAAATGGGCCACTTTTTTCACTAAAATATTCACCAAAAATACAAATTTCACCAGAATCCGATGGGGACTGCTGTGTCTCGTTCAGCCAGTATAGGAGCACATTTGGGAGCGATATCGAGTCAATCGGTCCAAAGACCTGGAAGCTATTGAAAAAATGGCCCACTTTTTTCTTTAAAATATTCACCAAAAATACAAATTTCACCGGAATCCAATGGGAACTGCTGTCCCTTGTTCAGCCAGTAGAGGACCACATTCGTGCCGAATTTCGAGTCAATCGGTCAAAAGACGACCGTAACCCTAACCCTAGCCCCATAACCCTAACCCTAACCCTAACCCTAACTCCAGCCTTAAGCCAGTCTCATGAAACATTGTCCCTTTTCACTAAAATATTCACCAAAAATACAAATTCCACCGGAATCCGATGGGGACTGCTGTGTCTCGTTCAGCCAGTATAGGAGCACATTTGGGAGCGATTTCGAGTCAATCGGTCCAAAGACCTGGAAGCTATTGAAAAAATGGGCCACTTTTTTCACTAAAATATTCACCAAAAATACAAATTTCACCGGAATCCGATGGGGACTGCTGTGTCTCGTTCAGCCAGTATAGGAGCACATTTGGGAGCGATATCGAGTCAATCGGTCCAAAGACCTGGAAGCTATTGAAAAAATGGGCCACTTTTTTCTTTAAAATATTCACCAAAAATACAAATTTCACCGGAATCCAATGGGAACTGCTGTCCCTTGTTCAGCCAGTAGAGGACCACATTCGTGCCGAATTTCGAGTCAATCGGTCAAAAGACGACCGTAACCCTAACCCTAGCCCCATAACCCTAACCCTAACCCTAGCCCCATAACCCTAACCCTAACCCTAACCCTAACTCCAGCCTTAAGCCAGTCTCATGAAACATTGTCCCTTTTCACTAAAATATTCACCAAAAATACAAATTCCACCGGAATCCGATGGGGACTGCTGTGTCTCGTTCAGCCAGTAGAGGAGCACATTTGGGAGCGATTTCGAGTCAATCGGTCCAAAGACCTGGAAGCTATTGAAAAAATGGGCCACTTTTTTCACTAAAATATTCACCAAAAATACAAATTTCACCGGAATCCAATGGGAACTGCTGTCCCTTGTTCAGCCAGTAGAGGACCACATTCGTGCCGAATTTCGAGTCAATCGGTCAAAAGACGACCGTAACCCTAACCCTAGCCCCATAACCCTAACCCTAACCCTAACCCTAACCCTAAATCCAGCCTTAAGCCAGTCTCATGAAACATTGTCCCTTTTCACTAAAATATTCACCAAAAATACAAATTCCACCGGAATCCGATGGGGACTGCTGTGTCTCGTTCAGCCAGTAGAGGACCACATTCGTGCCGAATTTCGAGTCAATCGGTCAAAAGACGACCGTAACCCTAACCCTAGCCCCATAACCCTAACCCTAACCCTAACCCTAACTCCAGCCTTAAGCCAGTCTCATGAAACATTGTCCCTTTTCACTAAAATATTCACCAAAAATACAAATTCCACCGGAATCCGATGGGGACTGCTGTGTCTCGTTCAGCCAGTATAGGAGCACATTTGGGAGCGATTTCGAGTCAATCGGTCCAAAGACCTGGAAGCTATTGAAAAAATGGGCCACTTTTTTCACTAAAATATTCACCAAAAATACAAATTTCACCGGAATCCGATGGGGACTGCTGTGTCTCGTTCAGCCAGTATAGGAGCACATTTGGGAGCGATTTCGAGTCAATCGGTCCAAAGACCTGGAAGCTATTGAAAAAATGGGCCACTTTTTTCTTTAAAATATTCACCAAAAATACAAATTTCACCGGAATCCAATGGGAACTGCTGTCCCTTGTTCAGCCAGTAGAGGACCACATTCGTGCCGAATTTCGAGTCAATCGGTCAAAAGACGACCGTAACCCTAACCCTAGCCCCATAACCCTAACCCTAACCCTAACCCTAACCCTAACCCTAACTCCAGCCTTAAGCCAGTCTCATGAAACATTGTCCCTTTTCACTAAAATATTCACCAAAAATACAAATTCCACCGGAATCCGATGGGGACTGCTGTGTCTCGTTCAGCCAGTATAGGAGCACATTTGGGAGCGATTTCGAGTCAATCGGTCCAAAGACCTGGAAGCTATTGAAAAAATGGGCCACTTTTTTCACTAAAATATTCACCAAAAATACAAATTTCACCGGAATCCGATGGGGACTGCTGTGTCTCGTTCAGCCAGTATAGGAGCACATTTGGGAGCGATATCGAGTCAATCGGTCCAAAGACCTGGAAGCTATTGAAAAAATGGGCCACTTTTTTCTTTAAAATATTCACCAAAAATACAAATTTCACTGGAATCCAATGGGAACTGCTGTCCCTTGTTCAGCCAGTAGAGGACCACATTCGTGCCGAATTTCGAGTCAATCGGTCAAAAGACGACCGTAACCCTAACCCTAGCCCCATAACCCTAACCCTAACCCTAACCCTAACCCTAACCCTAACTCCAGCCTTAAGCCAGTCTCATGAAACATTGTCCCTTTTCACTAAAATATTCACCAAAAATACAAATTCCACCGGAATCCGATGGGGACTGCTGTGTCTCGTTCAGCCAGTATAGGAGCACATTTGGGAGCGATTTCGAGTCAATCGGTCCAAAGACCTGGAAGCTATTGAAAAAATGGGCCACTTTTTTCACTAAAATATTCACCAAAAATACAAATTCCACCGGAATCCGATGGGGACTGCTGTGTCTCGTTCAGCCAGTATAGGAGCACATTTGGGAGCGATTTCGAGTCAATCGGTCCAAAGACCTGGAAGCTATTGAAAAAATGGGCCACTTTTTTCTTTAAAATATTCACCAAAAATACAAATTTCACCGGAATCCAATGGGAACTGCTGTCCCTTGTTCAGCCAGTAGAGGACCACATTCGTGCCGAATTTCGAGTCAATCGGTCAAAAGACGACCGTAACCCTAACCCTAGCCCCATAACCCTAACCCTAACCCTAACCCTAACCCTAACTCCAGCCTTAAGCCAGTCTCATGAAACATTGTCCCTTTTCACTAAAATATTCACCAAAAATACAAATTCCACCGGAATCCGATGGGGACTGCTGTGTCTCGTTCAGCCAGTATAGGAGCACATTTGGGAGCGATTTCGAGTCAATCGGTCCAAAGACCTGGAAGCTATTGAAAAAATGGGCCACTTTTTTCTTTAAAATATTCACCAAAAATACAAATTTCACCGGAATCCAATGGGAACTGCTGTCCCTTGTTCAGCCAGTAGAGGACCACATTCGTGCCGAATTTCGAGTCAATCGGTCAAAAGACGACCGTAACCCTAACCCTAGCCCCATAACCCTAACCCTAACCCTAGCCCCATAACCCTAACCCTAACCCTAACCCTAACTCCAGCCTTAAGCCAGTCTCATGAAACATTGTCCCTTTTCACTAAAATATTCACCAAAAATACAAATTCCACCGGAATCCGATGGGGACTGCTGTGTCTCGTTCAGCCAGTAGAGGAGCACATTTGGGAGCGATTTCGAGTCAATCGGTCCAAAGACCTGGAAGCTATTGAAAAAATGGGCCACTTTTTTCACTAAAATATTCACCAAAAATACAAATTTCACCGGAATCCAATGGGAACTGCTGTGTCTTGTTCAGCCAGTAGAGGACCACATTCGTGCCGAATTTCGAGTCAATCGGTCAAAAGACGACCGTAACCCTAACCCTAGCCCCATAACCCTAACCCTAACCCTAACCCTAACCCTAACCCTAAATCCAGCCTTAAGCCAGTCTCATGAAACATTGTCCCTTTTCACTAAAATATTCACCAAAAATACAAATTCCACCGGAATCCGATGGGGACTGCTGTGTCTCGTTCAGCCAGTATAGGAGCACATTTGGGAGCGATTTCGAGTCAATCGGTCCAAAGACCTGGAAGCTATTGAAAAAATGGGCCACTTTTTTCTTTAAAATATTCACCAAAAATACAAATTTCACCGGAATCCAATGGGAACTGCTGTCCCTTGTTCAGCCAGTAGAGGACCACATTCGTGCCGAATTTCGAGTCAATCGGTCAAAAGACGACCGTAACCCTAACCCTAGCCCCATAACCCTAACCCTAACCCTAGCCCCATAACCCTAACCCTAACCCTAACCCTAACTCCAGCCTTAAGCCAGTCTCATGAAACATTGTCCCTTTTCACTAAAATATTCACCAAAAATACAAATTCCACCGGAATCCGATGGGGACTGCTGTGTCTCGTTCAGCCAGTAGAGGAGCACATTTGGGAGCGATTTCGAGTCAATCGGTCCAAAGACCTGGAAGCTATTGAAAAAATGGGCCACTTTTTTCACTAAAATATTCACCAAAAATACAAATTTCACCGGAATCCAATGGGAACTGCTGTGTCTTGTTCAGCCAGTAGAGGACCACATTCGTGCCGAATTTCGAGTCAATCGGTCAAAAGACGACCGTAACCCTAACCCTAGCCCCATAACCCTAACCCTAACCCTAACCCTAACCCTAACCCTAAATCCAGCCTTAAGCCAGTCTCATGAAACATTGTCCCTTTTCACTAAAATATTCACCAAAAATACAAATTCCACCGGAATCCGATGGGGACTGCTGTGTCTCGTTCAGCCAGTAGAGGACCACATTCGTGCCGAATTTCGAGTCAATCGGTCAAAAGACGACCGTAACCCTAACCCTAGCCCCATAACCCTAACCCTAACCCTAACCCTAACTCCAGCCTTAAGCCAGTCTCATGAAACATTGTCCCTTTTCACTAAAATATTCACCAAAAATACAAATTCCACCGGAATCCGATGGGGACTGCTGTGTCTCGTTCAGCCAGTATAGGAGCACATTTGGGAGCGATTTCGAGTCAATCGGTCCAAAGACCTGGAAGCTATTGAAAAAATGGGCCACTTTTTTCACTAAAATATTCACCAAAAATACAAATTTCACCGGAATCCGATGGGGACTGCTGTGTCTCGTTCAGCCAGTATAGGAGCACATTTGGGAGCGATATCGAGTCAATCGGTCCAAAGACCTGGAAGCTATTGAAAAAATGGGCCACTTTTTTCTTTAAAATATTCACCAAAAATACAAATTTCACCGGAATCCAATGGGAACTGCTGTCCCTTGTTCAGCCAGTAGAGGACCACATTCGTGCCGAATTTCGAGTCAATCGGTCAAAAGACGACCGTAACCCTAACCCTAGCCCCATAACCCTAACCCTAACCCTAACCCTAACCCTAACCCTAACCCTAACTCCAGCCTTAAGCCAGTCTCATGAAACATTGTCCCTTTTCACTAAAATATTCACCAAAAATACAAATTCCACCGGAATCCGATGGGGACTGCTGTGTCTCGTTCAGCCAGTATAGGAGCACATTTGGGAGCGATTTCGAGTCAATCGGTCCAAAGACCTGGAAGCTATTGAAAAAATGGGCCACTTTTTTCACTAAAATATTCACCAAAAATACAAATTTCACCGGAATCCGATGGGGACTGCTGTGTCTCGTTCAGCCAGTATAGGAGCACATTTGGGAGCGATATCGAGTCAATCGGTCCAAAGACCTGGAAGCTATTGAAAAAATGGGCCACTTTTTTCTTTAAAATATTCACCAAAAATACAAATTTCACCGGAATCCAATGGGAACTGCTGTCCCTTGTTCAGCCAGTAGAGGACCACATTCGTGCCGAATTTCGAGTCAATCGGTCAAAAGACGACCGTAACCCTAACCCTAGCCCCATAACCCTAACCCTAACCCTAACCCTAACCCTAACTCCAGCCTTAAGCCAGTCTCATGAAACATTGTCCCTTTTCACTAAAATATTCACCAAAAATACAAATTCCACCGGAATCCGATGGGGACTGCTGTGTCTCGTTCAGCCAGTATAGGAGCACATTTGGGAGCGATTTCGAGTCAATCGGTCCAAAGACCTGGAAGCTATTGAAAAAATGGGCCACTTTTTTCACTAAAATATTCACCAAAAATACAAATTTCACCGGAATCCGATGGGGACTGCTGTGTCTCGTTCAGCCAGTATAGGAGCACATTTGGGAGCGATATCGAGTCAATCGGTCCAAAGACCTGGAAGCTATTGAAAAAATGGCCCACTTTTTTCTTTAAAATATTCACCAAAAATACAAATTTCACCGGAATCCAATGGGAACTGCTGTCCCTTGTTCAGCCAGTAGAGGACCACATTCGTGCCGAATTTCGAGTCAATCGGTCAAAAGACGACCGTAACCCTAACCCTAGCCCCATAACCCTAACCCTAACCCTAACCCTAACCCTAACTCCAGCCTTAAGCCAGTCTCATGAAACATTGTCCCTTTTCACTAAAATATTCACCAAAAATACAAATTCCACCGGAATCCGATGGGGACTGCTGTGTCTCGTTCAGCCAGTATAGGAGCACATTTGGGAGCGATTTCGAGTCAATCGGTCCAAAGACCTGGAAGCTATTGAAAAAATGGGCCACTTTTTTCTTTAAAATATTCACCAAAAATACAAATTTCACCGGAATCCAATGGGAACTGCTGTCCCTTGTTCAGCCAGTAGAGGACCACATTCGTGCCGAATTTCGAGTCAATCGGTCAAAAGACGACCGTAACCCTAACCCTAGCCCCATAACCCTAACCCTAACCCTAGCCCCATAACCCTAACCCTAACCCTAACCCTAACTCCAGCCTTAAGCCAGTCTCATGAAACATTGTCCCTTTTCACTAAAATATTCACCAAAAATACAAATTCCACCGGAATCCGATGGGGACTGCTGTGTCTCGTTCAGCCAGTAGAGGAGCACATTTGGGAGCGATTTCGAGTCAATCGGTCCAAAGACCTGGAAGCTATTGAAAAAATGGGCCACTTTTTTCACTAAAATATTCACCAAAAATACAAATTTCACCGGAATCCAATGGGAACTGCTGTGTCTTGTTCAGCCAGTAGAGGACCACATTCGTGCCGAATTTCGAGTCAATCGGTCAAAAGACGACCGTAACCCTAACCCTAGCCCCATAACCCTAACCCTAACCCTAACCCTAACCCTAACCCTAAATCCAGCCTTAAGCCAGTCTCATGAAACATTGTCCCTTTTCACTAAAATATTCACCAAAAATACAAATTCCACCGGAATCCGATGGGGACTGCTGTGTCTCGTTCAGCCAGTAGAGGACCACATTCGTGCCGAATTTCGAGTCAATCGGTCAAAAGACGACCGTAACCCTAACCCTAGCCCCAGCCCCATAACCCTAACCCTAACCCTAACCCTAACTCCAGCCTTAAGCCAGTCTCATGAAACATTGTCCCTTTTCACTAAAATATTCACCAAAAATACAAATTCCACCGGAATCCGAT
Source organism: Pagrus major (assembly GCF_040436345.1). NCBI lineage: Eukaryota > Metazoa > Chordata > Actinopteri > Spariformes > Sparidae > Pagrus > Pagrus major. The sequence continues at coordinate 18,264,142 of NC_133238.1, forward strand.
GGGGACTGCTGTGTCTCGTTCAGCCAGTATAGGAGCACATTTGGGAGCGATTTCGAGTCAATCGGTCCAAAGACCTGGAAGCTATTGAAAAAATGGGCCACTTTTTTCACTAAAATATTCACCAAAAATACAAATTTCACCGGAATCCGATGGGGACTGCTGTGTCTCGTTCAGCCAGTATAGGAGCACATTTGGGAGCGATATCGAGTCAATCGGTCCAAAGACCTGGAAGCTATTGAAAAAATGGGCCACTTTTTTCTTTAAAATATTCACCAAAAATACAAATTTCACCGGAATCCAATGGGAACTGCTGTCCCTTGTTCAGCCAGTAGAGGACCACATTCGTGCCGAATTTCGAGTCAATCGGTCAAAAGACGACCGTAACCCTAACCCTAGCCCCATAACCCTAACCCTAACCCTAACCCTAACCCTAACTCCAGCCTTAAGCCAGTCTCATGAAACATTGTCCCTTTTCACTAAAATATTCACCAAAAATACAAATTCCACCGGAATCCGATGGGGACTGCTGTGTCTCGTTCAGCCAGTATAGGAGCACATTTGGGAGCGATTTCGAGTCAATCGGTCCAAAGACCTGGAAGCTATTGAAAAAATGGGCCACTTTTTTCACTAAAATATTCACCAAAAATACAAATTTCACCGGAATCCGATGGGGACTGCTGTGTCTCGTTCAGCCAGTATAGGAGCACATTTGGGAGCGATATCGAGTCAATCGGTCCAAAGACCTGGAAGCTATTGAAAAAATGGGCCACTTTTTTCTTTAAAATATTCACCAAAAATACAAATTTCACCGGAATCCAATGGGAACTGCTGTCCCTTGTTCAGCCAGTAGAGGACCACATTCGTGCCGAATTTCGAGTCAATCGGTCAAAAGACGACCGTAACCCTAACCCTAGCCCCATAACCCTAACCCTAACCCTAACTCCAGCCTTAAGCCAGTCTCATGAAACATTGTCCCTTTTCACTAAAATATTCACCAAAAATACAAATTCCACCGGAATCCGATGGGGACTGCTGTGTCTCGTTCAGCCAGTATAGGAGCACATTTGGGAGCGATTTCGAGTCAATCGGTCCAAAGACCTGGAAGCTATTGAAAAAATGGGCCACTTTTTTCTTTAAAATATTCACCAAAAATACAAATTTCACCGGAATCCAATGGGAACTGCTGTCCCTTGTTCAGCCAGTAGAGGACCACATTCGTGCCGAATTTCGAGTCAATCGGTCAAAAGACGACCGTAACCCTAACCCTAGCCCCATAACCCTAACCCTAACCCTAGCCCCATAACCCTAACCCTAACCCTAACCCTAACTCCAGCCTTAAGCCAGTCTCATGAAACATTGTCCCTTTTCACTAAAATATTCACCAAAAATACAAATTCCACCGGAATCCGATGGGGACTGCTGTGTCTCGTTCAGCCAGTAGAGGAGCACATTTGGGAGCGATTTCGAGTCAATCGGTCCAAAGACCTGGAAGCTATTGAAAAAATGGGCCACTTTTTTCACTAAAATATTCACCAAAAATACAAATTTCACCGGAATCCAATGGGAACTGCTGTGTCTTGTTCAGCCAGTAGAGGACCACATTCGTGCCGAATTTCGAGTCAATCGGTCAAAAGACGACCGTAACCCTAACCCTAGCCCCATAACCCTAACCCTAACCCTAACCCTAACCCTAACCCTAAATCCAGCCTTAAGCCAGTCTCATGAAACATTGTCCCTTTTCACTAAAATATTCACCAAAAATACAAATTCCACCGGAATCCGATGGGGACTGCTGTGTCTCGTTCAGCCAGTAGAGGACCACATTCGTGCCGAATTTCGAGTCAATCGGTCAAAAGACGACCGTAACCCTAACCCTAGCCCCATAACCCTAACCCTAACCCTAACCCTAACTCCAGCCTTAAGCCAGTCTCATGAAACATTGTCCCTTTTCACTAAAATATTCACCAAAAATACAAATTCCACCGGAATCCGATGGGGACTGCTGTGTCTCGTTCAGCCAGTATAGGAGCACATTTGGGAGCGATTTCGAGTCAATCGGTCCAAAGACCTGGAAGCTATTGAAAAAATGGGCCACTTTTTTCACTAAAATATTCACCAAAAATACAAATTTCACCGGAATCCGATGGGGACTGCTGTGTCTCGTTCAGCCAGTATAGGAGCACATTTGGGAGCGATATCGAGTCAATCGGTCCAAAGACCTGGAAGCTATTGAAAAAATGGGCCACTTTTTTCTTTAAAATATTCACCAAAAATACAAATTTCACCGGAATCCAATGGGAACTGCTGTCCCTTGTTCAGCCAGTAGAGGACCACATTCGTGCCGAATTTCGAGTCAATCGGTCAAAAGACGACCGTAACCCTAACCCTAGCCCCATAACCCTAACCCTAACCCTAACCCTAACCCTAACCCTAACCCTAACTCCAGCCTTAAGCCAGTCTCATGAAACATTGTCCCTTTTCACTAAAATATTCACCAAAAATACAAATTCCACCGGAATCCGATGGGGACTGCTGTGTCTCGTTCAGCCAGTATAGGAGCACATTTGGGAGCGATTTCGAGTCAATCGGTCCAAAGACCTGGAAGCTATTGAAAAAATGGGCCACTTTTTTCACTAAAATATTCACCAAAAATACAAATTTCACCGGAATCCGATGGGGACTGCTGTGTCTCGTTCAGCCAGTATAGGAGCACATTTGGGAGCGATATCGAGTCAATCGGTCCAAAGACCTGGAAGCTATTGAAAAAATGGGCCACTTTTTTCTTTAAAATATTCACCAAAAATACAAATTTCACCGGAATCCAATGGGAACTGCTGTCCCTTGTTCAGCCAGTAGAGGACCACATTCGTGCCGAATTTCGAGTCAATCGGTCAAAAGACGACCGTAACCCTAACCCTAGCCCCATAACCCTAACCCTAACCCTAACCCTAACCCTAACTCCAGCCTTAAGCCAGTCTCATGAAACATTGTCCCTTTTCACTAAAATATTCACCAAAAATACAAATTCCACCGGAATCCGATGGGGACTGCTGTGTCTCGTTCAGCCAGTATAGGAGCACATTTGGGAGCGATTTCGAGTCAATCGGTCCAAAGACCTGGAAGCTATTGAAAAAATGGGCCACTTTTTTCACTAAAATATTCACCAAAAATACAAATTTCACCGGAATCCGATGGGGACTGCTGTGTCTCGTTCAGCCAGTATAGGAGCACATTTGGGAGCGATATCGAGTCAATCGGTCCAAAGACCTGGAAGCTATTGAAAAAATGGCCCACTTTTTTCTTTAAAATATTCACCAAAAATACAAATTTCACCGGAATCCAATGGGAACTGCTGTCCCTTGTTCAGCCAGTAGAGGACCACATTCGTGCCGAATTTCGAGTCAATCGGTCAAAAGACGACCGTAACCCTAACCCTAGCCCCATAACCCTAACCCTAACCCTAACCCTAACCCTAACTCCAGCCTTAAGCCAGTCTCATGAAACATTGTCCCTTTTCACTAAAATATTCACCAAAAATACAAATTCCACCGGAATCCGATGGGGACTGCTGTGTCTCGTTCAGCCAGTATAGGAGCACATTTGGGAGCGATTTCGAGTCAATCGGTCCAAAGACCTGGAAGCTATTGAAAAAATGGGCCACTTTTTTCACTAAAATATTCACCAAAAATACAAATTCCACCGGAATCCGATGGGGACTGCTGTGTCTCGTTCAGCCAGTATAGGAGCACATTTGGGAGCGATATCGAGTCAATCGGTCCAAAGACCTGGAAGCTATTGAAAAAATGGGCCACTTTTTTCTTTAAAATATTCACCAAAAATACAAATTTCACCGGAATCCAATGGGAACTGCTGTCCCTTGTTCAGCCAGTAGAGGACCACATTCGTGCCGAATTTCGAGTCAATCGGTCAAAAGACGACCGTAACCCTAACCCTAGCCCCATAACCCTAACCCTAACCCTAACCCTAACCCTAACTCCAGCCTTAAGCCAGTCTCATGAAACATTGTCCCTTTTCACTAAAATATTCACCAAAAATACAAATTCCACCGGAATCCGATGGGGACTGCTGTGTCTCGTTCAGCCAGTATAGGAGCACATTTGGGAGCGATTTCGAGTCAATCGGTCCAAAGACCTGGAAGCTATTGAAAAAATGGGCCACTTTTTTCACTAAAATATTCACCAAAAATACAAATTCCACCGGAATCCGATGGGGACTGCTGTGTCTCGTTCAGCCAGTATAGGAGCACATTTGGGAGCGATATCGAGTCAATCGGTCCAAAGACCTGGAAGCTATTGAAAAAATGGGCCACTTTTTTCTTTAAAATATTCACCAAAAATACAAATTTCACCGGAATCCAATGGGAACTGCTGTCCCTTGTTCAGCCAGTAGAGGACCACATTCGTGCCGAATTTCGAGTCAATCGGTCAAAAGACGACCGTAACCCTAACCCTAGCCCCATAACCCTAACCCTAACCCTAACCCTAACCCTAACTCCAGCCTTAAGCCAGTCTCATGAAACATTGTCCCTTTTCACTAAAATATTCACCAAAAATACAAATTCCACCGGAATCCGATGGGGACTGCTGTGTCTCGTTCAGCCAGTATAGGAGCACATTTGGGAGCGATTTCGAGTCAATCGGTCCAAAGACCTGGAAGCTATTGAAAAAATGGGCCACTTTTTTCGTTAAAATATTCACCAAAAATACAAATTTCACTGGAATCCAATGGGAACTGCTGTCCCTTGTTCAGCCAGTAGAGGACCACATTCGTGCCGAATTTCGAGTCAATCGGTCAAAAGACGACCGTAACCCTAACCCTAGCCCCATAACCCTAACCCTAACCCTAACCCTAACCCTAACTCCAGCCTTAAGCCAGTCTCATGAAACATTGTCCCTTTTCACTAAAATATTCACCAAAAATACAAATTCCACCGGAATCCGATGGGGACTGCTGTGTCTCGTTCAGCCAGTATAGGAGCACATTTGGGAGCGATTTCGAGTCAATCGGTCCAAAGACCTGGAAGCTATTGAAAAAATGGGCCACTTTTTTCACTAAAATATTCACCAAAAATACAAATTTCACCGGAATCCGATGGGGACTGCTGTGTCTCGTTCAGCCAGTATAGGAGCACATTTGGGAGCGATATCGAGTCAATCGGTCCAAAGACCTGGAAGCTATTGAAAAAATGGGCCACTTTTTTCGTTAAAATATTCACCAAAAATACAAATTTCACCGGAATCCAATGGGAACTGCTGTCCCTTGTTCAGCCAGTAGAGGACCACATTCGTGCCGAATTTCGAGTCAATCGGTCAAAAGACGACCGTAACCCTAACCCTAGCCCCATAACCCTAACCCTAACCCTAACCCTAACTCCAGCCTTAAGCCAGTCTCATGAAACATTGTCCCTTTTCACTAAAATATTCACCAAAAATACAAATTCCACCGGAATCCGATGGGGACTGCTGTGTCTCGTTCAGCCAGTATAGGAGCACATTTGGGAGCGATTTCGAGTCAATCGGTCCAAAGACCTGGAAGCTATTGAAAAAATGGGCCACTTTTTTCACTAAAATATTCACCAAAAATACAAATTTCACCGGAATCCGATGGGGACTGCTGTGTCTCGTTCAGCCAGTATAGGAGCACATTTGGGAGCGATATCGAGTCAATCGGTCCAAAGACCTGGAAGCTATTGAAAAAATGGGCCACTTTTTTCTTTAAAATATTCACCAAAAATACAAATTTCACCGGAATCCAATGGGAACTGCTGTCCCTTGTTCAGCCAGTAGAGGACCACATTCGTGCCGAATTTCGAGTCAATCGGTCAAAAGACGACCGTAACCCTAACCCTAGCCCCATAACCCTAACCCTAACCCTAACCCTAACTCCAGCCTTAAGCCAGTCTCATGAAACATTGTCCCTTTTCACTAAAATATTCACCAAAAATACAAATTCCACCGGAATCCGATGGGGACTGCTGTGTCTCGTTCAGCCAGTATAGGAGCACATTTGGGAGCGATTTCGAGTCAATCGGTCCAAAGACCTGGAAGCTATTGAAAAAATGGGCCACTTTTTTCACTAAAATATTCACCAAAAATACAAATTTCACCGGAATCCGATGGGGACTGCTGTGTCTCGTTCAGCCAGTATAGGAGCACATTTGGGAGCGATATCGAGTCAATCGGTCCAAAGACCTGGAAGCTATTGAAAAAATGGCCCACTTTTTTCTTTAAAATATTCACCAAAAATACAAATTTCACCGGAATCCAATGGGAACTGCTGTCCCTTGTTCAGCCAGTAGAGGACCACATTCGTGCCGAATTTCGAGTCAATCGGTCAAAAGACGACCGTAACCCTAACCCTAGCCCCATAACCCTAACCCTAACCCTAACCCAAACCCTAACTCCAGCCTTAAGCCAGTCTCATGAAACATTGTCCCTTTTCACTAAAATATTCACCAAAAATACAAATTCCACCGGAATCCGATGGGGACTGCTGTGTCTCGTTCAGCCAGTATAGGAGCACATTTGGGAGCGATTTCGAGTCAATCGGTCCAAAGACCTGGAAGCTATTGAAAAAATGGGCCACTTTTTTCACTAAAATATTCACCAAAAATACAAATTTCACCGGAATCCGATGGGGACTGCTGTGTCTCGTTCAGCCAGTATAGGAGCACATTTGGGAGCGATATCGAGTCAATCGGTCCAAAGACCTGGAAGCTATTGAAAAAATGGGCCACTTTTTTCGTTAAAATATTCACCAAAAATACAAATTTCACCGGAATCCAATGGGAACTCCTGTCCCTTGTTCAGCCAGTAGAGGACCACATTCGTGCCGAATTTCGAGTCAATCGGTCAAAAGACGACCGTAACCCTAACCCTAGCCCCATAACCCTAACCCTAACCCTAACCCTAACCCTAACTCCAGCCTTAAGCCAGTCTCATGAAACATTGTCCCTTTTCACTAAAATATTCACCAAAAATACAAATTCCACCGGAATCCGATGGGGACTGCTGTGTCTCGTTCAGCCAGTATAGGAGCACATTTGGGAGCGATTTCGAGTCAATCGGTCCAAAGACCTGGAAGCTATTGAAAAAATGGGCCACTTTTTTCACTAAAATATTCACCAAAAATACAAATTTCACCGGAATCCGATGGGGACTGCTGTGTCTCGTTCAGCCAGTATAGGAGCACATTTGGGAGCGATATCGAGTCAATCGGTCCAAAGACCTGGAAGCTATTGAAAAAATGGGCCACTTTTTTCGTTAAAATATTCACCAAAAATACAAATTTCACCGGAATCCAATGGGAACTCCTGTCCCTTGTTCAGCCAGTAGAGGACCACATTCGTGCCGAATTTCGAGTCAATCGGTCAAAAGACGACCGTAACCCTAACCCTAGCCCCATAACCCTAACCCTAACCCTAACCCTAACCCTAACTCCAGCCTTAAGCCAGTCTCATGAAACATTGTCCCTTTTCACTAAAATATTCACCAAAAATACAAATTCCACCGGAATCCGATGGGGACTGCTGTGTCTCGTTCAGCCAGTATAGGAGCACATTTGGGAGCGATTTCGAGTCAATCGGTCCAAAGACCTGGAAGCTATTGAAAAAATGGGCCACTTTTTTCACTAAAATATTCACCAAAAATACAAATTTCACCGGAATCCGATGGGGACTGCTGTGTCTCGTTCAGCCAGTATAGGAGCACATTTGGGAGCGATATCGAGTCAATCGGTCCAAAGACCTGGAAGCTATTGAAAAAATGGCCCACTTTTTTCTTTAAAATATTCACCAAAAATACAAATTTCACCGGAATCCAATGGGAACTGCTGTCCCTTGTTCAGCCAGTAGAGGACCACATTCGTGCCGAATTTCGAGTCAATCGGTCAAAAGACGACCGTAACCCTAACCCTAGCCCCATAACCCTAACCCTAACCCTAACCCTAACCCTAACTCCAGCCTTAAGCCAGTCTCATGAAACATTGTCCCTTTTCACTAAAATATTCACCAAAAATACAAATTCCACCGGAATCCGATGGGGACTGCTGTGTCTCGTTCAGCCAGTATAGGAGCACATTTGGGAGCGATTTCGAGTCAATCGGTCCAAAGACCTGGAAGCTATTGAAAAAATGGGCCACTTTTTTCACTAAAATATTCACCAAAAATACAAATTCCACCGGAATCCGATGGGGACTGCTGTGTCTCGTTCAGCCAGTATAGGAGCACATTTGGGAGTGATTTCGAGTCAATCGGTCCAAAGACCTGGAAGCTATTGAAAAAATGGGCCACTTTTTTCACTAAAATATTCACCAAAAATACAAATTTCACCGGAATCCGATGGGGACTGCTGTGTCTCGTTCAGCCAGTATAGGAGCACATTTGGGAGCGATATCGAGTCAATCGGTCCAAAGACCTGGAAGCTATTGAAAAAATGGGCCACTTTTTTCTTTAAAATATTCACCAAAAATACAAATTTCACCGGAATCCAATGGGAACTGCTCTCCCTTGTTCAGCCAGTAGAGGACCACATTCGTGCCGAATTTCGAGTCAATCGGTCAAAAGACGACCGTAACCCTAACCCTAGCCCCATAACCCTAACCCTAACCCTAACTCCAGCCTTAAGCCAGTCTCATGAAACATTGTCCCTTTTCACTAAAATATTCACCAAAAATACAAATTCCACCGGAATCCGATGGGGACTGCTGTGTCTCGTTCAGCCAGTATAGGAGCACATTTGGGAGCGATTTCGAGTCAATCGGTCCAAAGACCTGGAAGCTATTGAAAAAATGGGCCACTTTTTTCACTAAAATATTCACCAAAAATACAAATTTCACCGGAATCCGATGGGGACTGCTGTGTCTCGTTCAGCCAGTATAGGAGCACATTTGGGAGCGATATCGAGTCAATCGGTCCAAAGACCTGGAAGCTATTGAAAAAATGGGCCACTTTTTTCTTTAAAATATTCACCAAAAATACAAATTTCACCGGAATCCAATGGGAACTGCTGTCCCTTGTTCAGCCAGTAGAGGACCACATTCGTGCCGAATTTCGAGTCAATCGGTCAAAAGACGACCGTAACCCTAACCCTAGCCCCATAACCCTAACCCTAACCCTAACCCTAACCCTAACTCCAGCCTTAAGCCAGTCTCATGAAACATTGTCCCTTTTCACTAAAATATTCACCAAAAATACAAATTCCACCGGAATCCGATGGGGACTGCTGTGTCTCGTTCAGCCAGTAGAGGAGCACATTTGGGAGCGATTTCGAGTCAATCGGTCCAAAGACCTGGAAGCTATTGAAAAAATGGGCCACTTTTTTCACTAAAATATTCACCAAAAATACAAATTTCACCGGAATCCGATGGGGACTGCTGTGTCTCGTTCAGCCAGTATAGGAGCACATTTGGGAGCGATTTAGAGACAATCGGTCCAAAGACCTGGAAGCTATTGAAAAAATGGGCCACTTTTTTCACTAAAATATTCACCAAAAATACAAATTCCACCGGAATCCGATGGGGACTGCTGTGTCTCGTTCAGCCAGTAGGGGACCACATTCGTGCCGAATTTCGAGTCAATCGGTCAAAAGACGACCGTAACCCTAACCCTAGCCCCATAACCCTAACCCTAACCCTAACCCTAACCCTAACTCCAGCCTTAAGCCAGTCTCATGAAACATTGTCCCTTTTCACTAAAATATTCACCAAAAATACAAAATCCACCGGAATCCGATGGGGACTGCTGTGTCTCGTTCAGCCAGTATAGGAGCACATTTGGGAGCGATTTCGAGTCAATCGGTCCAAAGACCTGGAAGCTATTGAAAAAATGGGCCACTTTTTTCACTAAAATATTCACCAAAAATACAAATTTCACCGGAATCCGATGGGGACTGCTGTGTCTCGTTCAGCCAGTATAGGAGCACATTTGGGAGCGATATCGAGTTAATCGGTCCAAAGACCTGGAAGCTATTGAAAAAATGGGCCACTTTTTTCTTTAAAATATTCACCAAAAATACAAATTTCACCGGAATCCAATGGGAACTGCTGTCCCTTGTTCAGCCAGTAGAGGACCACATTCGTGCCGAATTTCGAGTCAATCGGTCAAAAGACGACCGTAACCCTAACCCTAGCCCCATAACCCTAACCCTAAAGGTGGCTTTATGGTTCTGCGTCAGGTCGACGGCGTAGCTACGCCGTCGACGCAGACCCCTACGCCGAACCTCTGCGTCACTTGACGCGCGCCTCCCAAAAATCCTAACTACGCGTCGAAACGGCGCAGACAGCAGGGACATGCGACGCGGACCTCGAGGGCTGTGATTGGTCCGCGTAACATCATTTCCGGGTCGCAGCTTTTCCGGTTCGTTCTGTACATAACACCGCCATTTTTAAATTCTTGCATTCATTCAAAGTTGAAGATGGACCAGGCAGAAGAGCGACTTATCGAAGAAGTCAGGAAGTATGAGCACCTGTACGACTCATCTTCCAAGAACTACAAAGACAGCCAGATGTCCAGCAATTCTTGGAGGGAAATTGCGCAGAATCTGGGTTCGGACTCGGCGGACTGCATGAAGAGGTGGAAGAGTTTGCGGGACAAGTTCGTTCGCCACCGCAAGAAGATGGCCTCCAGGAGTGGGGACCCAGGTGGCAAAACGGTCCCAGCATTTTACGTCTTCATGTCCTGGCTGGAACCGCACGTGAAACACCGAGAGACCGAGTCTAATTTTAAGGTAAATATCTCTTCATGCCTTTTCATGAGCCTTTGTTTAGATGAGCTAGCGAGCTAGCAAGCTGGCGAGCAAGCTAACCGATTGTAAACACTCGTGGCACCCAGTGCTTGCAGTTTGCAGGTTCGTTTGTTTGTATAAAACTCATAAAAAACGATGTTAATGACTGGCTGGAAGCTGTACTAGCTTTGGTGAAGGGCTGCTACTCCACGGTTGCTTGGCTTTATCTGCAGCCTTTGTTTAACGTTGTTGGTGCTAGCTACATTAGCTAGCACCAATTGTAAACACTCGTGGCACCCAGTGCTTGCAGGTTGTGCATACAAAACTATAGGGTTGTATTACATATGAGATATGACCAATGCTTTGGGGCTTTTTTGCATTTTAGTTAAAAATGACTATATAAGAACCTGTACTGGTCTATGAGTACATCTGTGTATAACCTTCACCAGTGTAGTTTCTTAATACTGTCTGCTTTTTCTTAACCACAGGAAAAGACCACCGATTCAGCACGGCAGTCTCCGTCGGAGCCACCTTCTCCCTCGACACCCACCCCAGAACAATTGGCCTCCCCCCAGCCGGGGACTTCATCCATGTCGGATGGTTCTCTGTCTCCCCCCTCACCTGCTCCTTCTGTGCCACCATCACCTCTGCCCCCTGCCTCACCTGCTCCTTCTGTGCCACCATCACCTCTGCCCCCTGCCTCACCTGCTCCTTCTGTGCCACCATCACCTCTGTCCCCTGCCTCTGCCAGACTGAAAAAAAGAAGGAGCATGGACCAGGGCGACGCTGTAAACAAACATTTGGCACGTCTTGAGGAACGTCGGGCCGAGCTTCAGCAGAGGCTGGCGCAGGAAAGTGACGAGTGCTCTAGGTTTGCACAGACGGTGGCAGACATGCTACGGAGGGTGCCAGAGGCCAAGAGGGCTGATATAATGTACGAAGTGTACACCAAACTGTACGAAAACAGGGAACAGCCATAAACACTACATTGACCCCCTTCCATTGCACATATTTTTTGTAAATAGTTCCATTTTATTGTCTATTGTCTTAAAATGTTTATTACAGTTAAGATTTTACTTATTGTTCATTTTTTACTTGTCTATTAGAATGTATATTACTGTTAAGATTTATTCAGCATTGTTGCTGCGCTTAAGATTGTTTGCCATGTTTATTGCACCTTATTTTTTTGCACAATAAAAATTCTCAAATGTAATATGGAGTCTTTTTCCCAAATTTCAGAGCCCTAAATACCCCCTACACTACAGTGATAGCTGGTACACTATAATACAGGCTAACCAAATAAATGGATATGGAGGCAGTTGTAAAAAAAAATGTAGATCATTTATTGCAAAAGCAAAGCAATCAAACACACTACACAACATCACTGTTCAAGTGTGCCACGAGAAACAATGTCATTCTGCCATGGTACAGAACCATGTGCTGACTGAAAGAAAGATTTGAGGTCATTTCTGACAGCCATGGCAGCTCTGGTGGATCGGGCTCTGCTCATCTGAGATGGAGGTATAGTGTCCAAAAGGTTGTCCCCGGTCACTTCTCTGCGCCACTCACCAGGCCTGAAAGACCCAGCACTTTCCATGTCTGCAAAACTGGGTGGTATGTAGCGGCACTCTGGGCTGGTCGCCTCGTCTGTGTAGGCAAGGTAGTTGTGTAGCACCACACAAGCCTTCACCACATCCACGACTTTCTCAGGCAGGAACTCAATTGGTCTTCCAAGAATTCTCCAGCGTGCTGCTAGGATGCCAAAGGAGTTCTCAATGACCCGCCTGGCCCTGGAGTGGCGGTAATTGTAGATCTGCTTGTCTCTAGTCAGATTCGCTCCTACATAGGGACAAAAACAAAGTTGTTACTCAGCAATCACGGTTTTAAATAAATACATAGTACTGTGTGTTTAATTAATACTACTGTATCAGCACTGTACCTGGGAAAGGGCGCATGAGGTTGCAGTGTAGAGGGAAGGCAGCGTCACCAACAACGACGTGTGGAATCGTGACCGTGGTCCCAGGAAGGTCAGCCGGTGGGGGCAGATTCAGCTTGTGGTCAAGCAGCATCGACCCAAATCTGCTTTCCTTGAAAACGCCGCCATCGCTTTCACGTCCATACGCTCCCACGTCCACCATTGTGAAGCGATACCTGGCATCGCACATGGCCATCAAAACAATGGAGTGCGCACCCTTGTAGTTGAAATAGTCGCTCCCTGCACGAGGCGGTGCCTTGATATTTACGTGCTTTCCATCGACAGATCCGACACAGTTTGGGAAGTTCCAGAGTCTCCAGAAATCAACTGCTATGTTTTCCCACTGGCTTGTTGAAGGGCAGGGCAGAAATTCTGGCTGCAGTGCTGTCCACAACGCTTTGCACACCTCCGATACTATGGACGACACTGTGCAGGAAGCTAGCTTGTAGCTTGCCGCTACAGCCTGTTGGCTTGCACCTGAAGCTAAAACTCGAAGCGTGACTGACAATCTTTGAGCCACATCAACAGGCATAGAGTGTGTCGTCTGGTGGTGGATGAGAGGTTTCAGACGGCGAACAAGATCATCAAATCGACTTGTAGACATCCTGAAATACCTGAAGTGCATCTCATCGTCCAGGTCCTTCAATGGTCGAACTAGTGTGGCAAATTCTCCTGTCGTTTGCCTTGACTCGTTCAAAGGACGTACAGACCACCTCCTCACACGTCCTTTCCTTCGTTTGTTATTTAACATTTGCACTAGAAGCATTTGTTCTTCAATATCGATCAGCTCCAGCTCCAAAAGTATCCTCTCTCGCTCAGTCGCCATTGTTCAATGTACTGTTTACAAGAGACCAGGCGTGTTCACTCCCCGCTTCTGGCGTAACCGGAAAGTAGACACCCCAGGTACGAATTCATGCGGTTTCGTTACTCAGCGCCCCCTAGCGTTGTGGCGGTGAATTACCACGCGATGCACAGACACCGCCGCACTACTATAAATGAAAAATCACGGCGATCATGGTCGCCGACGCCTAGGCGCACAATCGACGCAGAACCATAAATCCCGCTTTACCCTAACCCTAACTCCAGCCTTAAGCCAGTCTCATGAAACATTGTCCCTTTTCACTAAAATATTCACCAAAAATACAAATTCCACCGGAATCCGATGGGGACTGCTGTGTCTCGTTCAGCCAGTAGAGGAGCACATTTGGGAGCGATTTCGAGTCAATCGGTCCAAAGACCTGGAAGCTATTGAAAAAATGGGCCACTTTTTTCACTAAAATATTCACCAAAAATACAAATTTCACCGGAATCCGATGGGGACTGCTGTGTCTCGTTCAGCCAGTAGAGGAGCACATTTGGGAGCGATTTCGAGTCAATCGGTCCAAAGACCTGGAAGCTATTGAAAAAATGGGCCACTTTTTTCACTAAAATATTCACCAAAAATACAAATTTCACCGGAATCCAATGGGAACTGCTGTCCCTTGTTCAGCCAGTAGAGGACCACATTCGTGCCGAATTTCGAGTCAATCGGTCAAAAGACGACCGTAACCCTAACCCTAGCCCCATAACCCTAACCCTAACCCTAACCCTAACCCTAACCCTAAATCCAGCCTTAAGCCAGTCTCATGAAACATTGTCCCTTTTCACTAAAATATTCACCAAAAATACAAATTCCACCGGAATCCGATGGGGACTGCTGTGTCTCGTTCAGCCAGTAGAGGACCACATTCGTGCCGAATTTCGAGTCAATCGGTCAAAAGACGACCGTAACCCTAACCCTAGCCCCATAACCCTAACCCTAACCCTAACCCTAACCCTAACTCCAGCCTTAAGCCAGTCTCATGAAACATTGTCCCTTTTCACTAAAATATTCACCAAAAATACAAATTCCACCGGAATCCGATGGGGACTGCTGTGTCTCGTTCAGCCAGTATAGGAGCACATTTGGGAGCGATTTCGAGTCAATCGGTCCAAAGACCTGGAAGCTATTGAAAAAATGGGCCACTTTTTTCACTAAAATATTCACCAAAAATACAAATTCCACCGGAATCCGATGGGGACTGCTGTGTCTCGTTCAGCCAGTATAGGAGCACATTTGGGAGCGATTTCGAGTCAATCGGTCCAAAGACCTGGAAGCTATTGAAAAAATGGGCCACTTTTTTCACTAAAATATTCACCAAAAATACAAAGTTCACCGGAATCCGATGGGGACTGCTGTGTCTCGTTCAGCCAGTATAGGAGCACATTTGGGAGCGATATCGAGTCAATCGGTCCAAAGACCTGGAAGCTATTGAAAAAATGGGCCACTTTTTTCTTTAAAATATTCACCAAAAATACAAATTTCACCGGAATCCAATGGGAACTGCTGTCCCTTGTTCAGCCAGTAGAGGACCACATTCGTGCCGAATTTCGAGTCAATCGGTCAAAAGACGACCGTAACCCTAACCCTAGCCCCATAACCCTAACCCTAACCCTAACCCTAACCCTAACTCCAGCCTTAAGCCAGTCTCATGAAACATTGTACCTTTTCACTAAAATATTCACCAAAAATACAAATTCCACCGGAATCCGATGGGGACTGCTGTGTCTCGTTCAGCCAGTATAGGAGCACATTTGGGAGCGATTTCGAGTCAATCGGTCCAAAGACCTGGAAGCTATTGAAAAAATGGGCCACTTTTTTCGTTAAAATATTCACCAAAAATACAAATTTCACCGGAATCCAATGGGAACTGCTGTCCCTTGTTCAGCCAGTAGAGGACCACATTCGTGCCGAATTTCGAGTCAATCGGTCAAAAGACGACCGTAACCCTAACCCTAGCCCCATAACCCTAACCCTAACCCTAACCCTAACCCTAACTCCAGCCTTAAGCCAGTCTCATGAAACATTGTCCCTTTTCACTAAAATATTCACCAAAAATACAAATTCCACCGGAATCCGATGGGGACTGCTGTGTCTCGTTCAGCCAGTAGAGGAGCACATTTGGGAGCGATTTCGAGTCAATCGGTCCAAAGACCTGGAAGCTATTGAAAAAATGGGCCACTTTTTTCACTAAAATATTCACCAAAAATACAAATTTCACCGGAATCCGTTGGGGACTGCTGTGTCTCGTTCAGCCAGTATAGGAGCACATTTGGGAGCGATTTAGAGACAATCGGTCCAAAGACCTGGAAGCTATTGAAAAAATGGGCCACTTTTTTCACTAAAATATTCACCAAAAATACAAATTCCACCGGAATCCGATGGGGACTGCTGTGTCTCGTTCAGCCAGTAGAGGACCACATTCGTGCCGAATTTCGAGTCAATCGGTCAAAAGACGACCGTAACCCTAACCCTAGCCCCATAACCCTAACCCTAACCCTAACCCTAACTCCAGCCTTAAGCCAGTCTCATGAAACATTGTCCCTTTTCACTAAAATATTCACCAAAAATACAAAATCCACCGGAATCCGATGGGGACTGCTGTGTCTCGTTCAGCCAGTATAGGAGCACATTTGGGAGCGATTTCGAGTCAATCGGTCCAAAGACCTGGAAGCTATTGAAAAAATGGGCCACTTTTTTCACTAAAATATTCAACAAAAATACAAATTCCACCGGAATCCGATGGGGACTGCTGTGTCTCGTTCAACCAGTATAGGAGCACATTTGGGAGCGATTTCGAGTCAATCGGTCCAAAGACCTGGAAGCTATTGAAAAAATGGGCCACTTTTTTCACTAAAATATTCACCAAAAATACAAATTTCACCGGAATCCGATGGGGACTGCTGTGTCTCGTTCAGCCAGTATAGGAGCACATTCGTGCCGAATTTCGAGTCAATCGGTCAAAAGACGACCGTAACCCTAACCCTAGCCCCATAACCCTAACCCTGAACCTAACCCTAACCCTAACTCCAGCCTTAAGCCAGTCTCATGAAACATTGTCCCTTTTCACTAAAATATTCACCAAAAATACAAATTCCACCGGAATCCGATGGGGACTGCTGTGTCTCGTTCAGCCAGTATAGGAGCACATTTGGGAGCGATTTCGAGTCAATCGGTCCAAAGACCTGGAAGCTATTGAAAAAATGGGCCACTTTTTTCACTAAAATATTCACCAAAAATACAAATTTCACCGGAATCCGATGGGGACTGCTGTGTCTCGTTCAGCCAGTATAGGAGCACATTTGGGAGCGATATCGAGTCAATCGGTCCAAAGACCTGGAAGCTATTGAAAAAATGGGCCACTTTTTTCTTTAAAATATTCACCAAAAATACAAATTTCACCGGAATCCAATGGGAACTGCTGTCCCTTGTTCAGCCAGTAGAGGACCACATTCGTGCCGAATTTCGAGTCAATCGGTCAAAAGACGACCGTAACCCTAACCCTAGCCCCATAACCCTAACCCTAACCCTAACCCTAACCCTAACTCCAGCCTTAAGCCAGTCTCATGAAACATTGTCCCTTTTCACTAAAATATTCACCAAAAATACAAATTCCACCGGAATCCGATGGGGACTGCTGTGTCTCGT
Source organism: Pagrus major (assembly GCF_040436345.1). Classification (NCBI taxonomy): domain Eukaryota; kingdom Metazoa; phylum Chordata; class Actinopteri; order Spariformes; family Sparidae; genus Pagrus; species Pagrus major. The sequence goes on from NC_133238.1 coordinate 18,281,366, forward strand.
TCAGCCAGTATAGGAGCACATTTGGGAGCGATTTCGAGTCAATCGGTCCAAAGACCTGGAAGCTATTGAAAAAATGGGCCACTTTTTTCACTAAAATATTCACCAAAAATACAAATTTCACCGGAATCCGATGGGGACTGCTGTGTCTCGTTCAGCCAGTATAGGAGCACATTTGGGAGCGATATCGAGTCAATCGGTCCAAAGACCTGGAAGCTATTGAAAAAATGGGCCACTTTTTTCTTTAAAATATTCACCAAAAATACAAATTTCACCGGAATCCAATGGGAACTGCTGTCCCTTGTTCAGCCAGTAGAGGACCACATTCGTGCCGAATTTCGAGTCAATCGGTCAAAAGACGACCGTAACCCTAACCCTAGCCCCATAACCCTAACCCTAACCCTAACCCTAACTCCAGCCTTAAGCCAGTCTCATGAAACATTGTCCCTTTTCACTAAAATATTCACCAAAAATACAAATTCCACCGGAATCCGATGGGGACTGCTGTGTCTCGTTCAGCCAGTATAGGAGCACATTTGGGAGCGATTTCGAGTCAATCGGTCCAAACACCTGGAAGCTATTGAAAAAATGGGCCACTTTTTTCTTTAAAATATTCACCAAAAATACAAATTTCACCGGAATCCAATGGGAACTGCTGTCCCTCGTTCAGCCAGTAGAGGACCACATTCGTGCCGAATTTCGAGTCAATCGGTCAAAAGACGACCGTAACCCTAACCCTAGCTCCATAACCCTAACCCTAACCCTAACCCTAACTCCAGCCTTAAGCCAGTCTCATGAAACATTGTCCCTTTTCACTAAAATATTCACCAAAAATACAAATTCCACCGGAATCCGATGGGGACTGCTGTGTCTCGTTCAGCCAGTATAGGAGCACATTTGGGAGCGATTTCGAGTCAATCGGTCCAAAGACCTGGAAGGTAATGAAAAAATGGGCCACTTTTTTCACTAAAATATTCACCAAAAATACAAATTCCACCGGAATCCGATGGGGACTGCTGTGTCTCGTTCAGCCAGTATAGGAGCACATTTGGGAGCGATTTCGAGTCAATCGGTCCAAAGACCTGGAAGCTATTGAAAAAATGGGCCACTTTTTTCTTTAAAATATTCACCAAAAATACAAATTTCACCGGAATCCAATGGGAACTGCTGTCCCTCGTTCAGCCAGTAGAGGACCACATTCGTGCCGAATTTCGAGTCAATCGGTCAAAAGACGACCGTAACCCTAACCCTAGCCCCATAACCCTAACCCTAACCCTAACCCTAACCCTAACCCTAACTCCAGCCTTAAGCCAGTCTCATGAAACATTGTCCCTTTTCACTAAAATATTCACCAAAAATACAAATTCCACCGGAATCCGATGGGGACTGCTGTGTCTCGTTCAGCCAGTATAGGAGCACATTTGGGAGCGATTTCGAGTCAATCGGTCCAAACACCTGGAAGCTATTGAAAAAATGGGCCACTTTTTTCTTTAAAATATTCACCAAAAATACAAATTTCACCGGAATCCAATGGGAACTGCTGTCCCTCGTTCAGCCAGTAGAGGACCACATTCGTGCCGAATTTCGAGTCAATCGGTCAAAAGACGACCGTAACCCTAACCCTAGCTCCATAACCCTAACCCTAACCCTAACCCTAACTCCAGCCTTAAGCCAGTCTCATGAAACATTGTCCCTTTTCACTAAAATATTCACCAAAAATACAAATTCCACCGGAATCTGATGGGGACTGCTGTGTCTCGTTCAGCCAGTATAGGAGCACATTTGGGAGCGATTTCGAGTCAATCGGTCCAAAGACCTGGAAGCTATTGAAAAAATGGGCCACTTTTTTCTTTAAAATATTCACCAAAAATACAAATTTCACCGGAATCCAATGGGAACTGCTGTCCCTCGTTCAGCCAGTAGAGGACCACATTCGTGCCGAATTTCGTGTCAATCGGTCAAAAGACGACCGTAACCCTAACCCTAGCCCCATAACCCTAACCCTAACCCTAACCCTAACTCCAGCCTTAAGCCAGTCTCATGAAACATTGTCCCTTTTCACTAAAATATTCACCAAAAATACAAAATCCGCCGGAATCCGATGGGGACTGCTGTGTCTCGTTCAGCCAGTATAGGAGCACATTTGGGAGCGATTTCGAGTCAATCGGTCCTAAGACCTGGAAGCTAATGAAAAAATGGGCCACTTTTTTCACTAAAATATTCACCAAAAATACAAATTCCACCGGAATCCGATGGGGACTGCTGTGTCTCGTTCAGCCAGTATAGGAGCACATTTGGGAGCGATTTCGAGTCAATCGGTCCAAAGACCTGGAAGCTATTGAAAAAATGGGCCACTTTTTTCTTTAAAATATTCACCAAAAATACAAATTTCACCGGAATCCAATGGGAACTGCTGTCCCTCGTTCAGCCAGTAGAGGACCACATTCGTGCTGAATTTCGAGTCAATCGGTCAAAAGACGACCGTAACCCTAACCCTAGCCCCATAACCCTAACCCTAACCCTAACCCTAACCCTAACCCTAACTCCAGCCTTAAGCCAGTCTCATGAAACATTGTCCCTTTTCACTAAAATATTCACCAAAAATACAAATTCCACCGGAATCCGATGGGGACTGCTATGTCTCGTTCAGCCAGTATAGGAGCACATTTGGGAGCGATTTCGAGTCAATCGGTCCAAAGACCTGGAAGCTATTGAAAAAATGGGCCACTTTTTTCTTTAAAATATTCACCAAAAATACAAATTTCACCGGAATCCAATGGGAACTGCTGTCCCTCGTTCAGCCAGTAGAGGACCACATTCGTGCCGAATTTCGAGTCAATCGGTCAAAAGACGACCGTAACCCTAACCCTAGCCCCATAACCCTAACCCTAACCCTAACCCTAATTAGGGGATGGTACCGGTAAAGTACCTATAAAATGGATTTTTACGGGGGTCTCCCTTCGGAGTCATTTTTCACCCCTTTCCCGTGGTGCTACATTTTTTTCCATTACATATTTGGAATCCTGGGATTTTTCTGAACATTTCTTTCTTCGGCGGCGTCTTTCTACGACGCTCCTGTAAAAAGTTGAAATGCTTGCAGTACTGGAGGACTTTTAAAGGGGGCGCTGTAGTTTTGATTGACACCCAACATCTCCATTAAAATGGAACCCCACATCTCATTATCAGCACCTCAATCACTAACCCATTATTTTTGTTCTGACCAATTACAGGCGAGCCCAACTTTTCTGTATAGGACCATTATATCTGTATATGACCCTAAATTTCCTAACATGACTGTTGGGTTGGGTTACACCCTACATCTCAGTATATAAAGGCTAAAACACCCAACATCCACACTTAAGATTCTTTAATGTAGAAAGCACTGATTTTAGATACCACCCATTCACACAAATATGGGTATATCAACCTGCTGTCACTTTTGTTGTAAAGCTTAACTCTAACTGAAAACCAGGAGTCATGATTTGCCTGTCTACCTCAACAGGAAGTCATTGATTTCAGCTCCAAATGCTGTCAAACTTGAAAAAAAGACTCACAGAGACTCAACCATTCAGAATACTGAGGCACAACCTCAGGAATAGTCTGACTGTGAAAGGTGGATGTCCTGTTATTTAATCAATCAATTTGGGTGGCAAGACTCAACTTTTAGTTTGCATCCAACCCAAGACCCAACTGCAGCCAAGTTGGGTCTTACCATATTGGGCCTTTGGTAAGTTCATATTGGCTGTTGGCAATGTTGTCCTGGGCACGGTTACATCTGCCTTCTGTTCACTCAAGAGCCAACTTTAGTCAACATCCAACTTCAGTCAAATTCTGCCGTGCCTTGTGTGCACTTAAATTGGGTCTTGGATGTCTTGGCAATTGATCAATCAAGTTGGGTGGCAAGACCCAACTTTGGTATGCATCCATCCCAAAACCCAACTACAGCCAAGTTGGTTCTAACCATATTGGGCCTTTGGTAACTTCATATTGGCTGACGGCCATGTTGTTGTGTGCCTGGTTTCATCTGCCTTCAACATCCAACTTCAGTCAAATTCTGCCGTGCCTCATGTGCACTTAAATTGGGTCTTGGATGTCTTGGCAATTGATCAATCAAGTTGGGTGGCAAGACCCAACTTTGGTATGCATCCATCCCAAAACCCAACTACAGCCAAGTTGGGTCTTACCATATTGGGCCTTTGGTAAGTTCATATTGGCTGTTGGCAATGTTGTTCTGGGCACGGTTACATCTGCCTTCTGTTCACTCAAGAGCCAACTTTATTCAACATCCAACTTCAGTCAAGGTCAGCAGTGCCTTGTGTGCACTTAAATATGGTCTTGGATGTCTTGGGCCTTACTCAGTCCTCCCGTGTGTTCAGTCAAGTAGGATGCTGCAGATCACTGGCCTCACCATGTTGCTTTGCCACCACCATCATGTAGCATGCCACCAGCTCTTTCCTTGTGGGTAATCAAGATGTGTCTTATCAATTATTGCCTTGTGTAAACACAAACTGTTGCAGGTTTGACAATTTAGGTAATTAGGGGCCTGTAGGTAGATGTTGGGTCACACCCAACATCTCAGTATGACGCCCAACATCTCAGTATAGTCATTGCATGTGACCCAACATCTCCATATGGACCCTATTCACGAGTGCAAGGGGCTTGTAGGTAGATGTTGGGTCACACCCAACATCTCAGTATGACGCCCAACATCTCAGTATAGTCATTGCATGTGACCCAACATCTCCATATGGACCCTATTCACGAGTGCAAGGGGCTTGTAGGTAGATGTTGGGTCACACCCAACATCTCAGTATGACGCCCAACATCTCAGTATAGTCATTGCATGTGACCCAACATCTCCATATGGACCCTATTCACGAGTGCAAGGGGCTTGTAGGTAGATGTTGGGTCACACCCAACATCTCAGTATGATGCCCAACATCTCAGTATAGTCATTGCATGTGACCCAACATCTCCATATGGACCCTATTCACGAGTGCAAGGGGCCTATGAAGCCCAACATCCCCGTGGGGTGATGGCATGTGACCCAACATCTCCGTATGGACACTATTCACGAGTGCAAGGGGCTTGTAGGTAGATGTTGGGTCACACCCAACATCTCAGTATGATGCCCAACATCTCAGTATAGTCATTGCATGTGACCCAACATCTCCATATGGACCCTATTCACGAGTGCAAGGGGCTTGTAGGTAGATGTTGGGTCACACCCAACATCTCAGTATGATGCCCAACATCTCAGTATAGTCATTGCATGTGACCCAACATCTCCATATGGACCCTATTCACGAGTGCAAGGGGCTTGTAGGTAGATGTTGGGTCACACCCAACATCTCAGTATGATGCCCAACATCTCAGTATAGTCATTGCATGTGACCCAACATCTCCATATGGACCCTATTCACGAGTGCAAGGGGCCTATGAAGCCCAACATCCCCGTGGGGTGATGGTATGTGACCCAACATCTCCGTATGGACACTATTCACGAATGCAAGGGGCTTGTAGGTAGATGTTGGGTCACACCCAATATCTCAGTATGATGCCCAACATCTCAGTATAGTCATTGCGTGTGACCCAACATCTCCATATGGACCCTATTCACGAGTGCAAGGGGCCTATGAAGCCCAACATCCCCGTAGGGTGATAGCATGTGACCCAACATCTCCGTATGGACACTATTCACGAGTACAAGGGGCTTGTATGTAGATGTTGGGTCACACCCAACATCTCAGTATATTAAGGCTAAAACACCCAACATCTACACTTAAGATACTTTAATGTAGAAAACACTGATTTGAGCTCCGGCCAATTCAAACAAATATGGGTAGATTGACTTGCTGTCACTTTTGCTGTAAAGCTGAGGTATACCTGAACACTAGGATCCATGATTTGCCTGTCTACCACAACAGGAAGTCACCTAAATTTGACCCCAAATTTCAGAAGGTCATTTGGACCAACTTCTCAGTATATAAAGGCTACAGCACCCAGCATCTATCCTTAAGATCCTATAATGTAAAAAACATTGATTTCAGCTCCAAATGGCCTAAACTTGAACAGAAGACTCACAGGGACCCAACTATTCAAAATACTGAAGCACAACCTCAAGAAGACTCTGATTGTCCTCAACCATGTCACATTTGGGTGTCCTCCTCCTCCTTTGTAACTCAGTCCTTTATATTAAAAAGACACAAATTCAAAATATCTCAATTTTATGTGAACATTGAATACAGAAGTTTCAACAAAAACATTGTTTTCTTCCTGAAATACAGTAGAACTCAAGAAAACTCTGCTCTTACTAAACAATGTGACAGTTGGATGTCCTCCTCCTCCTTGTAACTCAGTCTTTTATAGTAAACAGACAAATTCAAAATGTCTGATTTTTTTTTTGAACATTGAAGACAGAAGTTTCAACAAAAACATTGTTTTCTTCCTGAAATACAGCAGACCTCAAGAAAACTCTGTTCTTTCTAAACAATGGGACAGTTGGATGTCCTCCTCCTCCTTGTAACTCAGTCTTTTATAGTAAACATAGACAAATTCAAAATGTCTGAACATTATGTGAACATTGAAGAAAGAAATTTAAACAAAAACAGTGTTTTCTTCCTGAAATTCAGCAGACCTCACGAACATTCTGCTCTTCATAAACAATGTGACAGTTGGATGTCCTCGTCCTCCTTTGTAACTCAGTCTTTATTCTTTTTTGGCTGTAACACAAAGGTGAAACTTGCATCAAGGATGAAGACATCAATCTCCTCAACATCCTTCTTCATGGACTTATCATTCACTTATCATTTATCATATCATGGAATTTGCACTGTGAATTTTGTATTTAAGGTCCTTACACAGAGAAAATGGGTAGCTTTCAGAATAATAACGCTACTTTTCCCGGGTAATCCATGTCCTTATATGACAAAACATGAACCAGGACTTCTGCATGATTTTAACTTATATGGTGTAAGTGTGTGTGATTTACTGTGTAACCAATTCATGTACACAACATTAAAATCAATTTACTACCACTCACCTCTCCGTCACCACCGGGCCTCAACACCATGTTCAATGGATCCGGTACACTTCTTTTCTGATGGGGAAAACTGCTCGTTCAGACACATTATATGATTTTTTTAATTCAAGGGATACATAGACAGACATTGGGTTTAAGCATAACTGTAATTCATGTACACTGCACTAAAGCCTGCTTACAAACACTCACCATTGCTTCACAACAGGCTGTCGCATCATGTTCAATGGCTCCAATCTCTTCTGACTTTTCTTTCTGTGAGTGACACAGCTGCTAAAGATAAATCATGAGGTTTTTTAAATCAAGGGACACACAAAATTCACAGTGCAAATTCCATGATATGTCTTTTCAAGCACAAGTCCATGAAACTTGTGCTTGAAAAGACATATCATGGAATTTGCACTGTGAATTTTGTATTTAAGGTCCTTACACAGAGAAAATCGGTAGTTTTCCCCTGCTCAAATGTCAGAATGGGTCAAGCTTTCATCAACACATTCAAAGCTTTCAGAATAATAACGCTACTTTTCACTGGTAATCCATGTCCTTATATGACAAAACATGAACCATGACTTCTGCATGATTTTAACTTATATGGTGTAAGTGTGTGTGAGTTAGTGTGTAACCAATTCATGTACACAACATTAAAATCAGTTTACTACCACTCACCTCTCCGTCACCACTGGTCCTCACACCATGTTCCATGGACCAAGTTGACTTCGTATACGGTGGGGGAGGCTGACAGACATAGACAGACATTGGGTTTAAGCATAACTGTAATTCATGTACACTGCACTAAAGCCTGCTTACAAACACTCACCATTGTTTCACCACAGTGACACAGCTGCTAAAGATAAATCATGAGGTTTTTTTAATTCAAGGTACACACAGACAGAAATTGGGTTTTTTACTCTTATGGCTCAAGTTTTCACCGTCAGCGCATTTAAAGGGTTCAGGCTACCACACAATGAATTGTTTAACTAAATCACTGGTTCTGTTCCCCGACAATAACGGCACTGAAGATTGTCTACTTCTACATACTCTGCCACTTGATTAGTTAAATCAGCTTTCTTTAGTCAGTCAAGATCAAGCAGACTAGTGCTGGCTAAGAGAACGTACCTGACATAGTCACTGATTGTCGAAAAAGTTTTTGTTTGTTTGATTGTGCAGGAAAACAAAACATAAGCGGTGCTGTGGGCAGTGAAGACCTGGATTCAGAACCACTACACTACATTCACCGCACTGAGGGTACTCTCACCTCGTCTTTCTCATGGCGCTTCCTATCAGGGTTGCGGACATCATTCCCTGACACATCCTTCTCCGGGGACTTGTGCTTGGAAAGACATATCATGGAATTTGCACTCTGAATTTTGTATTAAAGGTGCTTATACATAGACAATGGGTAGTTTTCTCCAGCTCAAATATCAGAATGGGTCAAGCTACACCACGGGCCATCACTCCATGACAGAAATGGGGTTTTTACTCTTTCTAAAAAAATGTAAAAATTACTGTAAAATGTTCTACTTATACATAGTCTGCCACTTGATTAGTTACATGGGCTAAGCGTTTACAGTTGTTTACAGTTGTGTTTCCTTAACAGCGTCAGATAAACCATGAGACAGAGACTTGCACTCGATGTATTTTGCATACATATTTGAATATACTCACAGGCTTCTTCTCCGCCATGACGTCGTTCTCTTCGCACCAAGGCCGGAAGTAGTACCCCTTCCTCATAAACGACCCGATGTTTCTGTTGACACAATACAGAACATGATTAGATCAATTTAACTTGTTAAACATACCATGTGTGTTGCAATGAGATGACTTAAATTGTGAACTGGTGTAATTCATGAAAAAAAATTATTTAATCGTGAGTTACTGAACTTGTGCCACAAATGGCTAACATCAAGCTGACGTACTTGGATTTGTGGGGATGGGCTGCAGCTTCTGGCACACTTTATGGGTTGCACTGTAAAATAAAAAGGTTGGGTGAGGGTATAGTGCATAACAAAATGTAAAAAAAAAATTGCTCTGTTTAACCAGGTTGAAATAAGTGTGGGTTAATCAGCTTGAGGAAAAAAAGCAGATACTATAAGAAATGTTTATTACCTTGCAGTACCATGTACATAAACAACGTTCACCTCTTTGTCAAATTACACATTTACATATCTAATTTTATAATTTTTTTTCCTTGTGTTAAATATAAATAGACCACTATAGAGTAAGTTGGGTGCATGCTTCCCACAGCATTATTATACCAAAGTTGGGTTATACAAAACAACACAATAAATTGCATTTGAGTTTTTACAGTAGAGGATATTTTACAGTAAAAGTGGGTGTCTGCCTATCATTATACAGAAAAAATGGACGGCTTTAACTGTTTTATTTATTCATTTATTCTGTCTCATGTTAAATATAAATAGACCACTATACAGTAAGTTGGGTCCATGCTTCCCACGGCATTATTATACCAAAATTGGGTTATACAAAACAACACAATAAATTCCGTTTGAGTTTTTACAGTAGAGGATACTTTACAGTAAAAGTGGGTGTCCGCTTATCATTATACAGAAAAAATGGACAGTTTCAACTGTACAACTTTCAACTCAACCTCCTCCAAGTCTAGCTCTGAAATTTCACACAAAATAACCCTTCAGCAAAAAAGAAACAGAAAGTAGTTGGGTACAATTAGCAACTTAATTTTTACCTGGAGATGGAAGCAGGCAAATCCGCAGGACCTTTTAAAGGGGGCATGTGACTCAAACACGGGAAAGGAGCTCCACAGTGATTAACAGCAGCCAATCAGAGCAGACTTGTTAAAGACCACACGTCACAGAGAGGAGGGGGGTGGGGGAAGGTAAAGCAGAGTTTAAGCAGAAATGTTAATATTTTCATGCTCAAAAGCTTGAGCTACAGAGGTGTTTTACATATGGGGCCTAATCATGAAGCCAGAGAACAGGGCGGTGGTTTTTCCACATATTTACCCCAGGCTTGTGTGATGGATATATCATAATGATTTCCTAATAAAGTCTTGGTGTAGATGTTGACCGATGAGTTGCTTTACTCTCAGGAAATGACCTCAATTTGACCAGTAAAACCAGCTTCTCAGTATATAAAGGCTATAGCACCCAACATCTACCCTTAAGATTCTTTAATGTGAGAAAAAATTATTTCAGCTCCAAATTCTGTCAAACTTGAACAGAAGACTCACAAACACTCTTTCATGTTTAATACTAAAGCACAACATTCTAGGACCTTCCCTGGCCTAGGTCTTTTCAGGGGCCATGTAGGGGACCCAAACCACTGAGACTCAATTCAGTATCCCATTAAGATCATAGGATGCGATTTTGGAGCCATTACTCTGTTCACATTACAACAAATAGCTACAATTTGCTAAAGATCACTGAAGGTCAAAAGGCTTGACCAAAAAGCAGACTTTGTGAGTGTATGACTGAGGCCTTTTCAGCCAAATGTGGGTGTATCGACTTGCTGTCACTTTTGCTGTAAAGCTTAGGTCTTCCTGAAGCCTAGGACACATGACTTGTATGTCTAATCCAACAGGAAGTGACCTAAACTTAAGCCCAAAGTTCAGGAGGTAGTTTGGAACACCAACATAGGGGCGCCAAACCACTGGGGGTCAATTTAGTATCCAGCATGGATCATACAATGTGATTTTGGAGCCATTACTCTGTCCACATTATAACGAATAGCTACAATTTGCTAAAGATCACTGAAGGCCACAAGGCTTGACTAAAAAGCAGACTTTGTGAGTGTATGACTGAGGCCTGTTCAGCCAAATGTGGGTGTGAGTGTATGACTGAGGCCTGTTCAGCCAAATGTGGGTGTATAGACTTCCTGTCACTTTCGCTGTAAAGCTGAGGTCTTCCTGAAGACTGGGACACATGACTTGTCTTTCTGTCCCAACAGGAAGTGACCTAAATGTGAGCCCAAAGTTCAGGAGGTCGTTTGGGCCATCTTGTCAGTATATAACGGCTATAGCACCCAACATCTACCCTTAAGATCCTTTAATGTAAGAAAAAATGATTCCAGCTCCAAATGCTGTCTAACTTGAACAGAAGACTCACAAATTCACCATTAAGATCATAGGATGCCACTTTGGAGCCATTACTCTGTTCATATTATAATAAAAAGCTACAATTTCCTAAAGATCAACGAAGGTCACAAGGCTTGACTAAAAGCCAGAATTTGTGAGTGTATGACTGAGGCCTGTTCAGCCAAATGTGGGTGTATCGAATTCCTGTCACTTTTGCTGTAAAGCTTAGGTCTTCCTGAAGACTTGGACACATGACTTGTATGTCTAATCCAACAGGACTTGACCTAAACTTAAGCCCAAAGTTCAGGAGGTAGTTTGGAACACCAACGTAGGGGCGCCAAACCACTGGGGGTCAATTTAGTATCCAGCACGGATCATACAATGTGATTTTGGAGCCATTACTCTGTTCACATTATAACAAATAGCTACAATTTGCTAAAGATCACCGAAGGTCACAAGGCTTGACTAAAAGCCAGAATTTGTGAGTGTATGACTGAGGCCTGTTCAGCCAAATGTGGGTGTATCGACTTGCTGTCACTTCTGCTGTAAAGCTTAGGTCTTCCTGAAGACTAGGACACATGACTTGTATGTCTAATCCAACAGGAAGTGACCTAAACTTAAGCCCAAAGTTCAGGAGGTAGTTTGGACCACCAACGTAGGGACCCCAAACCACTGGGACTCAATTCAATATCACTCACAGATCATACAATGCAATTTTGGAGCCATTACTCTGTTCACATTATAACAAATAGCTACAATTTGCTAAAGATCACTGAAGGTCAAAAGGCTTGACCAAAAAGCAGACTTTGTGAGTGTATGACTGAGGCCTTTTCAGCCAAATGTGGGTGTATCGACTTGCTGTCACTTTTGCTGTAAAGCTTAGGTCTTCCTGAAGACTAGAACAGATAACTTGTATGTCTAATCCAACAGGAAGTGACCTAAACTTAAGCCCAAAGTTCAGGAGGTTGTTTGGAACACCAACGTAGGGGCGCCAAACCACTGGGGGTCAATTTAGTATCCAGCATGGATCATACAATGTGATTTTGGAGCCATTACTCTGTTCACATTATAATAAATAGCTACAATTTGCTAAAGATCACCGAAGGTCACAAGGCTTGACTAAAAGCCAGAATTTGTAAGTGTATGACTAAGGCCTGTTCAGCCAAATGTGGGTGTATCAACTTCCTGTCACTTTTGCTGTAAAGCTTAGGTCTTCCTGAAGACTTGGACACATGACTTGTATGTCTAATCCAACAGGAAGTGACCTAAACTTGAGCCCAAAGTTCAGGAGGTAGTTTGGACCACCAACGTAGGGGCCCCAAACCAATGGGACTCAATTCAATATCACTCACAGATCATACAATGCAATTTTGGAGCCATTACTCTGTCCACATTATAACAAATAGCTACAATTTGCTAAAGATCACTGAAGGCCACAAGGCTTGACTAAAAAGCAGACTTTGTGAGTGTATGACTGAGGCCTGTTCAGCCAAATGTGGGTGTATCGACTTCCTGTCACTTTTGCTGTAAAGCTTAGGTCTTCCTGAAGACTGGGACACATGACTTGTCTTTCTGTCCCAACAGGAAGTGACCTAAATGTGAGCCCAAAGTTCAGGAGGTCGTTTGGGCCATCTTGTCAGTATATAACTGCTATAGCACCCAACATCTACCCTTAAGATCCTTTAATGTAAGAAAAAATGATTCCAGCTCCAAATGCTGTCTCACTTGAACAGAAGACTCACAAATTCACCATTAAGATCATAGGATGCCACTTTGGAGCCATTACTCTGTTCACATTATAATAAAAAGCTACCATTTCCTAAGGATCACGAAAGGTCAAAGGCTTGACTAAAAGGCAGACTTTGTGAGTGTATGACTAAGGCCTGTTCAGCCAAATGTGGGTGTATCGACTTCCTGTCACTTTTGCTGTAAAGCTTAGGTCTTCCTGAAGACTTGGACACATGACTTGTATGTCTAATCCAACAGGAAGTGACCTAAATTTGAGCCCAAAGTTCAGGAGGTAGTTTGGACCACCAACGTAGGGGCCCCAAACCACTGGGACTCAATTCAGTATCCCGCACAGATCATACAATGCCATTTTGGAGCCATTACTCTGTTCACATTATAACAAATAGCTACAATTTGCTAAAGATCACTGAAGGTCACAAGGCTTGACCAAAAAGCAGACTTTGTGAGTGTATGACTGAGGCCTGTTCAGCCAAATGTGGGTGTATCGACTTCCTGTCACTTTTGCTGTAAAGCTTAGGTCTTCCTGAAGACTTGGACACATGACTTGTATGTCTAATCCAACAGGAAGTGACCTAAATTTGAGCCCAAAGTTCAGGAGGTAGTTTGGACCACCAACGTAGGGGCCCCAAACCACTGGGACTCAATTCAGTATCCCGCACAGATCATACAATGCAATTTTGGAGCCATTACTCTGTTCACATTATAACAAATAGCTACAATTTGCTAGAGATCACTGACGGTCACAAGGCTTGACCAAAAAGCAGACTTTGTGAGTGTATGACTGAGGCCTGTTCAGCCAAATGTGGGTGTATCGACTTCCTGTCACTTTTGCTGTAAAGCTTAGGTCTTCCTGAAGACTGGGACACATGACTTGTCTTTCTGTCCCAACAGGAAGTGACCTAAATGTGAGCCCAAAGTTCAGGAGGTCGTTTGGGCCATCTTGTCAGTATATAACTGCTATAGCACCCAACATCTACCCTTAAGATCCTTTAATGTAAGAAAAAATGATTCCAGCTCCAAATGCTGTCTCACTTAAACAGAAGACTCACAAATTCACCATTAAGATCATAGGATGCCACTTTGGAGCCATTACTCTGTTCACATTATAATAAAAAGCTACCATTTCCTAAGGATCACGAAAGGTCAAAGGCTTGACTAAAAGGCAGACTTTGTGAGTGTATGACTAAGGCCTGTTCAGCCAAATGTGGGTGTATCGACTTCCTGTCACTTTTGCTGTAAAGCTTAGGTCTTCCTGAAGACTTGGACACATGACTTGTATGTCTAATCCAACAGGAAGTGACCTAAATTTGAGCCCAAAGTTCAGGAGGTAGTTTGGACCACCAACGTAGGGGCGCCAAACCACTGGGACTCAATTCAGTATCCCGCACAGATCATACAATGCAATTATGGAGCCATTTATCTGTTCACATTATAACAAAGAGTTACAATTTGCTAAAGATCACTGAAGGTCACAAGGCTTGACCAAAAAGCAGACATTGTGAGTGTATGACTTAGGCCTGTTCAGCCAAATGTGGGTGTGAGTGTATGACTGAGGCCTGTTCAGCCAAATGTGGGTGTATCGAATTCCTGTCACTTTTGCTGTAAAGCTTAGGTCTAACTGAAGACTAGGACACATGACTTGTCTTTCTGTCCCAACAGGAAGTGACCTAAATGTGAGCCCAAAGTTCAGGAGGTCGTTTGGACCACCTTCTCAGTATATAAAGGCTATAGCACCCAACATCTACCCTTAAGATTCTTTAATGTAAGAAAAAATGATTTCAGCTCCAAATGCTGTCAAACTTGAACAGAAGACTCACACACACTCTTTCATGTTTAATACTGACGCAGAACGTTCTAGGACCTTCCCTGGCCTAGGTCTTTTCAGGGGCGACGTAGGGGCCCCAAACCACTGGGACTCAATTCAGAATCCCGCACAGATCATACAATGCAATTTTGAAGCCATTACTCTGTTCACATTATAACAAATTATTACAATTTGCTAAAGATCACTGAAGGTCACAAGGCTTGACCAAAAAGCAGACTTTGTGAGTGTATGACTGAAGTCTGTTCAGCCAAATGTGGGTGTATCGACTTGCTGTCACTGTTGCTGTAAAGCTTAGGTCTAACTGAAGACTAGGACACATGACTTGTATATCTAGTCCAACAGGAAGTGACCTAAACTTGAGCCCAAAGTTCAGGAGGTAGTTTGGACCACCAACATAGGGGCGCCAAACCACTGGGACTCAATTCAGTATCCCGCACAGATCATACAATGCAATTTTGGAGCCATTACTCTGTTCACATTATAACAAATAGCTACAATTTGCTGAGGATCACTGAAGGTCACAAGGCTTGACTAAAAAGCAGACTTTGTGAGTGTATGACTGAGGCCTGTTCAGCCTAATGTGGGTGTTAGTGTATGACTGAGGCCTGTTCAGCCAAATGTGGGTGTATCGACTTCCTGTCACGTTTGCTGTAAAGCTTAGGTCTAACTGAAGACTAGGACACATGACTTGTCTTTCTGTCCCAACAGGAAGTGACCTAAATGTGAGCCCAAAGTTCAGGAGGTCGTTTGGACCACCTTCTCAGTATATAAAGGCTATAGCACCCAACATCTACCCTTAAGATTCTTTAATGTAAGAAAAAATGATTTCAGCTCCAAATGCTGTCTAACTTGAACAGAAGACTCACAAATTCACCATTAAGATCATAGGATGCCACTTTGGAGCCATTACTCTGTTCACATTATAATAAAAAGCTACCATTTCCTAAGGATCACGAAAGGTCAAAGGCTTGACTAAAAGGCAGACTTTGTGAGTGTATGACTAAGGCCTGTTCAGCCAAATGTGGGTGTATCGACTTCCTGTCACTTTTGCTGTAAAGCTTAGGTCTTCCTGAAGGCTTGGACACATGACTTGTATGTCTAATCCAACAGGAAGTGACCTAAATTTGAGCCCAAAGTTCAGGAGGTAGTTTGGACCACCAACGTAGGGGCCCCAAACCACTGGGACTCAATTCAGTATCCCGCACAGATCATACAATGCAATTTTGGAGCCATTACTCTGTTCACATTATAACAAATAGCTACAATTTGCTAAAGATCACTGAAGGTCACAAGGCTTGACCAAAAAGCAGACTTTGTGAGTGTATGACTGAGGCCTGTTCAGCCAAATGTGGGTGTATCGACTTCCTGTCACTTTTGCTGTAAAGCTTAGGTCTTCCTGAAGACTTGGACACATGACTTGTATGTCTAATCCAACCGGAAGTGACCTAAATTTGAGCCCAAAGTTCAGGAGGTAGTTTGGACCACCAACGTAGGGGCCCCAAACCACTGGGACTCAATTCAGTATCCCGCACAGATCATACAATGCAATTTTGGAGCCATTACTCTGTTCACATTATAACAAATAGCTACAATTTGCTAAAGATCACTGAAGGTCACAAGGCTTGACCAAAAAGCAGACTTTGTGAGTGTATGACTGAGGCCTGTTCAGCCAAATGTGGGTGTATCGAATTCCTGTCACTTTTGCTGTAAAGCTTAGGTCTAACTGAAGACTAGGACACATGACTTGTCTTTCTGTCCCAACAGGAAGTGACCTAAATGTGAGCCCAAAGTTCAGGAGGTCGTTTGGACCACCTTCTCAGTATATAAAGGCTATAGCACCCAACATCTACCCTTAAGATTCTTTAATGTAAGAAAAAATGATTTCAGCTCCAAATGCTGTCTAACTTGAACAGAAGACTCACAAATTCACCATTAAGATCATAGGATGCCACTTTGGAGCCATTACTCTGTTCACATTATAATAAAAAGCTACCATTTCCTAAGGATCACAAAAGGTCAAAGGCTTGACTAAAAGGCAGACTTTGTGAGTGTATGACTAAGGCCTGTTCAGCCAAATGTGGGTGTATCGACTTCCTGTCACTTTTGCTGTAAAGCTTAGGTCTTCCTGAAGACTTGGACACATGACTTGTATGTCTAATCCAACAGGAAGTGACCTAAATTTGAGCCCAAAGTTCAGGAGGTAGTTTGGACCACCAACGTAGGGGCCCCAAACCACTGGGATCAATTCAGTATCCCGCACAGATCATACAATGCAATTTTGGAGCCATTACTCTGTTCACATTATAACAAATAGCTACAATTTGCTAAAGATCACTGAAGGTCACAAGGCTTGACCAAAAAGCAGACTTTGTGAGTGTATGACTGAGGCCTGTTCAGCCAAATGTGGGTGTATCGACTTCCTGTCACTTTTGCTGTAAAGCTTAGGTCTTCCTGAAGACTTGGACACATGACTTGTATGTCTAATCCAACAGGAAGTGACCTAAATTTGAGCCCAAAGTTCAGGAGGTAGTTTGGACCACCAACGTAGGGGCCCCAAACCACTGGGACTCAATTCAGTATCCCGCACAGATCATACAATGCAATTTTGGAGCCATTACTCTGTTCACATTATAACAAATAGCTACAATTTGCTAAAGATCACTGACGGTCACAAGGCTTGACCAAAAAGCAGACTTTGTGAGTGTATGAATGAGGCCTGTTCAGCCAAAAGTGGGTGTATCGACTTCCTGTCACTTTTGCTGTAAAGCTTAGGTCTTCCTGAAGACTAGGACACATGACTTGTCTTTCTGTCCCAACAGGAAGTGACCTAAATGTGAGCCCAAAGTTCAGGAGGTCGTTTGGACCACCTTCTCAGTATATAAAGGCTATAGCACCCAACATATACCCTTAAGATCCTTTAATGTAAGAAAAAATGATTTCAGCTCCAAACGATGTCTAACTTGAACAGAAGACTCACAAATTCACCATTAAGATCATAGGATGCCACTTTTGAGCCATTACTCTGTTCACATTATAATAAAAAGCTACCATTTCCTTAGGATCACGAAAGGTCAAAGGCTTGACTAAAAGGCAGACTTTGTGAGTGTATGACTGAGGCCTGTTCAGCCAAATGTGGGTGTATTGACTTCCTGTCACTTTTGCTGTAAAGCTTAGGTCTTCCTGAAGACTTGGACACATGACTTGTATGTCTAATCCAACAGGAAGTGACCTAAATTTGAGCCCAAAGTTCAGGAGGTAGTTTGGACCACCAACGTAGGGGCCCCAAACCACTGGGACTCAATTCAGTATCCCGCACAGATCATACAATGCAATTTTGGAGCCATTACTCTGTTCACATTATAACAAATAGCTACAATTTGCTAAAGATCACTGAAGGTCACAAGGCTTGACCAAAAAGCAGACTTTGTGAGTGTATGACTGAGGCCTGTTCAGCCAAATGTGGGTGTATCGACTTCCTGTCACTTTTGCTGTAAAGCTTAGGTCTTCCTGAAGACTTGGACACATGACTTGTATGTCTAATCCAACAGGAAGTGACCTAAATTTGAGCCCAAAGTTCAGGAGGTAGTTTGGACCACCAACGTAGGGGCCCCAAACCACTGGGACTCAATTCAGTATCCCGCACAGATCATACAATGCAATTTTGGAGCCATTACTCTGTTCACATTATAACAAATAGCTACAATTTGCTAAAGATCACTGAAGGTCACAAGGCTTGACCAAAAAGCAGACTTTGTGAGTGTATGACTGAGGCCTGTTCAGCCAAATGTGGGTGTATCGACTTGCTGTCACTTTTGCTGTAAAGCTTAGGTCTAACTGAAGACTAGGACACATGACTTGTATATCTAGTCCAACAGGAAGTGACCTAAACTTGAGCCCAAAGTTCAGGAGGTAGTTTGGACCACCAACATAGGGGCGCCAAACCACTGGGACTCAATTCAGTATCCCGCACAGATCATACAATGCAATTTTGGAGCCATTACTCTGTTCACATTATAACAAATAGCTACAATTTGCTGAGGATCACTGAAGGTCACAAGGCTTGACTAAAAAGCAGACTTTGTGAGTGTATGACTGAGGCCTGTTCAGCCGAATGTGGGTGTTAGTGTATGACTGAGGCCTGTTCAGCCAAATGTGGGTGTATCGAATTCCTGTCACTTTTGCTGTAAAGCTTAGGTCTAACTGAAGACTAGGACACATGACTTGTCTTTCTGTCCCAACAGGAAGTGACCTAAATGTGAGCCCAAAGTTCAGGAGGTCGTTTGGACCACCTTCTCAGTATATAAAGGCTATAGCACCCAACATATACCCTTAAGATCCTTTAATGTAAGAAAAAATGATTTCAGCTCCAAACGATGTCTAACTTGAACAGAAGACTCACAAATTCACCATTAAGATCATAGGATGCCACTTTGGAGCCATTACTCTGTTCACATTATAATAAAAAGCTACCATTTCCTTAGGATCACGAAAGGTCAAAGGCTTGACTAAAAGGCAGACTTTGTGAGTGTATGACTGAGGCCTGTTCAGCCAAATGTGGGTGTATCGACTTCCTGTCACTTTTGCTGTAAAGCTTAGGTCTTCCTGAAGACTTGGACACATGACTTGTATGTCTAATCCAACAGGAAGTGACCTAAATTTGAGCCCAAAGTTCAGGAGGTAGTTTGGACCACCAACGTAGGGGCCCCAAACCACTGGGACTCAATTCAGTATCCCGCACAGATCATACAATGCAATTTTGGAGCCATTACTCTGTTCACATTATAACAAATAGCTACAATTTGCTAAAGATCACTGAAGGTCACAAGGCTTGACCAAAAAGCAGACTTTGTGAGTGTATGACTGAGGCCTGTTCAGCCAAATGTGGGTGTATCGACTTCCTGTCACTTTTGCTGTAAAGCTTAGGTCTTCCTGAAGACTTGGACACATGACTTGTATGTCTAATCCAACCGGAAGTGACCTAAATTTGAGCCCAAAGTTCAGGAGGTAGTTTGGACCACCAACGTAGGGGCCCCAAACCACTGGGACTCAATTCAGTATCCCGCACAGATCATACAATGCAATTTTGGAGCCATTACTCTGTTCACATTATAACAAATAGCTACAATTTGCTAAAGATCACTGAAGGTCACAAGGCTTGACCAAAAAGCAGACTTTGTGAGTGTATGACTGAGGCCTGTTCAGCCAAATGTGGGTGTATCGACTTCCTGTCACTTTTGCTGTAAAGCTTAGGTCTTCCTGAAGACTTGGACACATGACTTGTATGTCTAATCCAACCGGAAGTGACCTAAATTTGAGCCCAAAGTTCAGGAGGTAGTTTGGACCACCAACGTAGGGGCCCCAAACCACTGGGACTCAATTCAGTATCCCGCACAGATCATACAATGCAATTTTGGAGCCATTACTCTGTTCACATTATAACAAATAGCTACAATTTGCTAAAGATCACTGAAGGTCACAAGGCTTGACCAAAAAGCAGACTTTGTGAGTGTATGACTGAGGCCTGTTCAGCCAAATGTGGGTGTATCGAATTCCTGTCACTTTTGCTGTAAAGCTTAGGTCTAACTGAAGACTAGGACACATGACTTGTCTTTCTGTCCCAACAGGAAGTGACCTAAATGTGAGCCCAAAGTTCAGGAGGTCGTTTGGACCACCTTCTCAGTATATAAAGGCTATAGCACCCAACATCTACCCTTAAGATTCTTTAATGTAAGAAAAAATGATTTCAGCTCCAAATGCTGTCTAACTTGAACAGAAGACTCACAAATTCACCATTAAGATCATAGGATGCCACTTTGGAGCCATTACTCTGTTCACATTATAATAAAAAGCTACCATTTCCTAAGGATCACAAAAGGTCAAAGGCTTGACTAAAAGGCAGACTTTGTGAGTGTATGACTAAGGCCTGTTCAGCCAAATGTGGGTGTATCGACTTCCTGTCACTTTTGCTGTAAAGCTTAGGTCTTCCTGAAGACTTGGACACATGACTTGTATGTCTAATCCAACAGGAAGTGACCTAAATTTGAGCCCAAAGTTCAGGAGGTAGTTTGGACCACCAACGTAGGGGCCCCAAACCACTGGGACTCAATTCAGTATCCCGCACAGATCATACAATGCAATTTTGGAGCCATTACTCTGTTCACATTATAACAAATAGCTACAATTTGCTAAAGATCACTGAAGGTCACAAGGCTTGACCAAAAAGCAGACTTTGTGAGTGTATGACTGAGGCCTGTTCAGCCAAATGTGGGTGTATCGACTTCCTGTCACTTTTGCTGTAAAGCTTAGGTCTTCCTGAAGACTTGGACACATGACTTGTATGTCTAATCCAACCGGAAGTGACCTAAATTTGAGCCCAAAGTTCAGGAGGTAGTTTGGACCACCAACGTAGGGGCCCCAAACCACTGGGACTCAATTCAGTATCCCGCACAGATCATACAATGCAATTTTGGAGCCATTACTCTGTTCACATTATAACAAATAGCTACAATTTGCTAAAGATCACTGAAGGTCACAAGGCTTGACCAAAAAGCAGACTTTGTGAGTGTATGACTGAGGCCTGTTCAGCCAAATGTGGGTGTATCGACTTCCTGTCACTTTTGCTGTAAAGCTTAGGTCTTCCTGAAGACTTGGACACATGACTTGTATGTCTAATCCAACCGGAAGTGACCTAAATTTGAGCCCAAAGTTCAGGAGGTAGTTTGGACCACCAACGTAGGGGCCCCAAACCACTGGGACTCAATTCAGTATCCCGCACAGATCATACAATGCAATTTTGGAGCCATTACTCTGTTCACATTATAACAAATAGCTACAATTTGCTAGATCACTGAAGGTAACAAGGCTTGACCAAAAAGCAGACTTTGTGAGTGTATGACTGAGGCCTGTTCAGCCAAATGTGGGTGTATCGAATTCCTGTCACTTTTGCTGTAAAGCTTAGGTCTAACTGAAGACTAGGACACATGACTTGTCTTTCTGTCCCAACAGGAAGTGACCTAAATGTGAGCCCAAAGTTCAGGAGGTCGTTTGGACCACCTTCTCAGTATATAAAGGCTATAGCACCCAACATCTACCCTTAAGATTCTTTAATGTAAGAAAAAATGATTTCAGCTCCAAATGCTGTCTAACTTGAACAGAAGACTCACAAATTCACCATTAAGATCATAGGATGCCACTTTGGAGCCATTACTCTGTTCACATTATAATAAAAAGCTACCATTTCCTAAGGATCACAAAAGGTCAAAGGCTTGACTAAAAGGCAGACTTTGTGAGTGTATGACTAAGGCCTGTTCAGCCAAATGTGGGTGTATCGACTTCCTGTCACTTTTGCTGTAAAGCTTAGGTCTTCCTGAAGACTTGGACACATGACTTGTATGTCTAATCCAACAGGAAGTGACCTAAATTTGAGCCCAAAGTTCAGGAGGTAGTTTGGACCACCAACGTAGGGGCCCCAAACCACTGGGATCAATTCAGTATCCCGCACAGATCATACAATGCAATTTTGGAGCCATTACTCTGTTCACATTATAACAAATAGCTACAATTTGCTAAAGATCACTGAAGGTCACAAGGCTTGACCAAAAAGCAGACTTTGTGAGTGTATGACTGAGGCCTGTTCAGCCAAATGTGGGTGTATCGACTTCCTGTCACTTTTGCTGTAAAGCTTAGGTCTTCCTGAAGACTTGGACACATGACTTGTATGTCTAATCCAACAGGAAGTGACCTAAATTTGAGCCCAAAGTTCAGGAGGTAGTTTGGACCACCAACGTAGGGGCCCCAAACCACTGGGACTCAATTCAGTATCCCGCACAGATCATACAATGCAATTTTGGAGCCATTACTCTGTTCACATTATAACAAATAGCTACAATTTGCTAAAGATCACTGACGGTCACAAGGCTTGACCAAAAAGCAGACTTTGTGAGTGTATGAATGAGGCCTGTTCAGCCAAAAGTGGGTGTATCGACTTCCTGTCACTTTTGCTGTAAAGCTTAGGTCTTCCTGAAGACTAGGACACATGACTTGTCTTTCTGTCCCAACAGGAAGTGACCTAAATGTGAGCCCAAAGTTCAGGAGGTCGTTTGGACCACCTTCTCAGTATATAAAGGCTATAGCACCCAACATATACCCTTAAGATCCTTTAATGTAAGAAAAAATGATTTCAGCTCCAAACGATGTCTAACTTGAACAGAAGACTCACAAATTCACCATTAAGATCATAGGATGCCACTTTTGAGCCATTACTCTGTTCACATTATAATAAAAAGCTACCATTTCCTTAGGATCACGAAAGGTCAAAGGCTTGACTAAAAGGCAGACTTTGTGAGTGTATGACTGAGGCCTGTTCAGCCAAATGTGGGTGTATTGACTTCCTGTCACTTTTGCTGTAAAGCTTAGGTCTTCCTGAAGACTTGGACACATGACTTGTATGTCTAATCCAACAGGAAGTGACCTAAATTTGAGCCCAAAGTTCAGGAGGTAGTTTGGACCACCAACGTAGGGGCCCCAAACCACTGGGACTCAATTCAGTATCCCGCACAGATCATACAATGCAATTTTGGAGCCATTACTCTGTTCACATTATAACAAATAGCTACAATTTGCTAAAGATCACTGAAGGTCACAAGGCTTGACCAAAAAGCAGACTTTGTGAGTGTATGACTGAGGCCTGTTCAGCCAAATGTGGGTGTATCGACTTCCTGTCACTTTTGCTGTAAAGCTTAGGTCTTCCTGAAGACTTGGACACATGACTTGTATGTCTAATCCAACAGGAAGTGACCTAAATTTGAGCCCAAAGTTCAGGAGGTAGTTTGGACCACCAACGTAGGGGCCCCAAACCACTGGGACTCAATTCAGTATCCCGCACAGATCATACAATGCAATTTTGGAGCCATTACTCTGTTCACATTATAACAAATAGCTACAATTTGCTAAAGATCACTGAAGGTCACAAGGCTTGACCAAAAAGCAGACTTTGTGAGTGTATGACTGAGGCCTGTTCAGCCAAATGTGGGTGTATCGACTTGCTGTCACTTTTGCTGTAAAGCTTAGGTCTAACTGAAGACTAGGACACATGACTTGTATATCTAGTCCAACAGGAAGTGACCTAAACTTGAGCCCAAAGTTCAGGAGGTAGTTTGGACCACCAACATAGGGGCGCCAAACCACTGGGACTCAATTCAGTATCCCGCACAGATCATACAATGCAATTTTGGAGCCATTACTCTGTTCACATTATAACAAATAGCTACAATTTGCTGAGGATCACTGAAGGTCACAAGGCTTGACTAAAAAGCAGACTTTGTGAGTGTATGACTGAGGCCTGTTCAGCCGAATGTGGGTGTTAGTGTATGACTGAGGCCTGTTCAGCCAAATGTGGGTGTATCGAATTCCTGTCACTTTTGCTGTAAAGCTTAGGTCTAACTGAAGACTAGGACACATGACTTGTCTTTCTGTCCCAACAGGAAGTGACCTAAATGTGAGCCCAAAGTTCAGGAGGTCGTTTGGACCACCTTCTCAGTATATAAAGGCTATAGCACCCAACATATACCCTTAAGATCCTTTAATGTAAGAAAAAATGATTTCAGCTCCAAACGATGTCTAACTTGAACAGAAGACTCACAAATTCACCATTAAGATCATAGGATGCCACTTTGGAGCCATTACTCTGTTCACATTATAATAAAAAGCTACCATTTCCTTAGGATCACGAAAGGTCAAAGGCTTGACTAAAAGGCAGACTTTGTGAGTGTATGACTGAGGCCTGTTCAGCCAAATGTGGGTGTATCGACTTCCTGTCACTTTTGCTGTAAAGCTTAGGTCTTCCTGAAGACTTGGACACATGACTTGTATGTCTAATCCAACAGGAAGTGACCTAAATTTGAGCCCAAAGTTCAGGAGGTAGTTTGGACCACCAACGTAGGGGCCCCAAACCACTGGGACTCAATTCAGTATCCCGCACAGATCATACAATGCAATTTTGGAGCCATTACTCTGTTCACATTATAACAAATAGCTACAATTTGCTAAAGATCACTGAAGGTCACAAGGCTTGACCAAAAAGCAGACTTTGTGAGTGTATGACTGAGGCCTGTTCAGCCAAATGTGGGTGTATCGACTTCCTGTCACTTTTGCTGTAAAGCTTAGGTCTTCCTGAAGACTTGGACACATGACTTGTATGTCTAATCCAACCGGAAGTGACCTAAATTTGAGCCCAAAGTTCAGGAGGTAGTTTGGACCACCAACGTAGGGGCCCCAAACCACTGGGACTCAATTCAGTATCCCGCACAGATCATACAATGCAATTTTGGAGCCATTACTCTGTTCACATTATAACAAATAGCTACAATTTGCTAAAGATCACTGACGGTCACAAGGCTTGACCAAAAAGCAGACTTTGTGAGTGTATGACTGAGGCCTGTTCAGCCAAATGTGGGTGTATCGACTTCCTGTCACTTTTGCTGTAAAGCTTAGGTCTTCCTGAAGACTAGGACACATGACTTGTCTTTCTGTCCCAACAGGAAGTGACCTAAATGTGAGCCCAAAGTTCAGGAGGTCATTTGGACCACCTTCTCAGTATATAAAGGCTATAGCACCCAGCATCTACCCTTAAGATTCTTTAATGTAAGAAAAAATGATTTCAGCTCCAAATGCTGTCAAACTTGAACAGAAGACTCACAAATTCACCATTAAGATCATAGGATGCCACTTTGGAGCCATTACTCTGTTCACATTATAATAAAAAGCTACCATTTCCTTAGGATCACGAAAGGTCAAAGGCTTGACTAAAAAGCAGACTTTGTGAGTGTATGACTGAGGCCTGTTCAGCCAAATGTGGGTGTATCGACTTCCTGTCACTTTTGCTGTAAAGCTTAGGTCTTCCTGAAGACTTGGACACATGACTTGTATGTCTAATCCAACCGGAAGTGACCTAAATTTGAGCCCAAAGTTCAGGAGGTAGTTTGGACCACCAACGTAGGGGCCCCAAATCACTGGGACTCAATTCAGTATCCCGCACAGATCATACAATGCAATTTTGGAGCCATTACTCTGTTCACATTATAACAAATAGCTACAATTTGCTAAAGATCACTGACGGTCACAAGGCTTGACCAAAAAGCAGACTTTGTGAGTGTATGACTGAGGCCTGTTCAGCCAAATGTGGGTGTATCGACTTCCTGTCAATTTTGCTGTAAAGCTTAGGTCTTCCTGAAGACTAGGACACATGACTTGTCTTTCTGTCCCAACAGGAAGTGACCTAAATGTGAGCCCAAAGTTCAGGAGGTCGTTTGGACCACCTTCTCAGTATATAAAGGCTATAGCACCCAGCATCTACCCTTAAGATTCTTTAATGTAAGAAAAAATGATTTCAGCTCCAAATGCTGTCAAACTTGAACAGAAGACTCACAACTTCACCATTAAGATCATAGGATGCCACTTTGGAGCCATTACTCTGTTCACATTATAATAAAAAGCTACCATTTCCTTAGGATCACGAAAGGTCAAAGGCTTGACTAAAAAGCAGACTTTGTGAGTGTATGACTGAGGCCTGTTCAGCCAAATGTGGGTGTATCGACTTCCTGTCACTTTTGCTGTAAAGCTTAGGTCTTCCTGAAGACTTGGACACATGACTTGTATGTCTAATCCAACCGGAAGTGACCTAAATTTGAGCCCAAAGTTCAGGAGGTAGTTTGGACCACCAACGTAGGGGCCCCAAACCACTGGGACTCAATTCAGTATCCCGCACAGATCATACAATGCAATTTTGGAGCCATTACTCTGTTCACATTATAACAAATAGCTACAATTTGCTAAAGATCACTGACGGTCACAAGGCTTGACCAAAAAGCAGACTTTGTGAGTGTATGACTGAGGCCTGTTCAGCCAAATGTGGGTGTATCGACTTCCTGTCACTTTTGCTGTAAAGCTTAGGTCTTCCTGAAGACTAGGACACATGACTTGTCTTTCTGTCCCAACAGGAAGTGACCTAAATGTGAGCCCAAAGTTCAGGAGGTCGTTTGGACCACCTTCTCAGTATATAAAGGCTATAGCACCCAACATATACCCTTAAGATCCTTTAATGTAAGAAAAAATGATTTCAGCTCCAAACGATGTCTAACTTGAACAGAAGACTCACAAATTCACCATTAAGATCATAGGATGCCACTTTGGAGCCATTACTCTGTTCACATTATAATAAAAAGCTACCATTTCCTTAGGATCACGAAAGGTCAAAGGCTTGACTAAAAGGCAGACTTTGTGAGTGTATGACTGAGGCCTGTTCAGCCAAATGTGGGTGTATCGACTTCCTGTCACTTTTGCTGTAAAGCTTAGGTCTTCCTGAAGACTTGGACACATGACTTGTATGTCTAATCCAACAGGAAGTGACCTAAATTTGAGCCCAAAGTTCAGGAGGTAGTTTGGACCACCAACGTAGGGGCCCCGAACCACTGGGACTCAATTCAGTATCCCGCACAGATCATACAATGCAATTTTGGAGCCATTACTCTGTTCACATTATAACAAATAGCTACAATTTGCTAAAGATCACTGAAGGTCACAAGGCTTGACCAAAAAGCAGACTTTGTGAGTGTATGACTGAGGCCTGTTCAGCCAAATGTGGGTGTATCGACTTCCTGTCACTTTTGCTGTAAAGCTTAGGTCTTCCTGAAGACTTGGACACATGACTTGTATGTCTAATCCAACAGGAAGTGACCTAAATTTGAGCCCAAAGTTCAGGAGGTAGTTTGGACCACCAACGTAGGGGCCCCAAACCACTGGGACTCAATTCAGTATCCCGCACAGATCATACAATGCAATTTTGGAGCCATTACTCTGTTCACATTATAACAAATAGCTACAATTTGCTAAAGATCACTGAAGGTCACAAGGCTTGACCAAAAAGCAGACTTTGTGAGTGTATGACTGAGGCCTGTTCAGCCAAATGTGGGTGTATCGACTTGCTGTCACTTTTGCTGTAAAGCTTAGGTCTAACTGAAGACTAGGACACATGACTTGTATATCTAGTCCAACAGGAAGTGACCTAAACTTGAGCCCAAAGTTCAGGAGGTAGTTTGGACCACCAACATAGGGGCGCCAAACCACTGGGACTCAATTCAGTATCCCGCACAGATCATACAATGCAATTTTGGAGCCATTACTCTGTTCACATTATAACAAATAGCTACAATTTGCTGAGGATCACTGAAGGTCACAAGGCTTGACTAAAAAGCAGACTTTGTGAGTGTATGACTGAGGCCTGTTCAGCCGAATGTGGGTGTTAGTGTATGACTGAGGCCTGTTCAGCCAAATGTGGGTGTATCGAATTCCTGTCACTTTTGCTGTAAAGCTTAGGTCTAACTGAAGACTAGGACACATGACTTGTCTTTCTGTCCCAACAGGAAGTGACCTAAATGTGAGCCCAAAGTTCAGGAGGTCGTTTGGACCACCTTCTCAGTATATAAAGGCTATAG
This sequence comes from Pagrus major, assembly GCF_040436345.1. Classification (NCBI taxonomy): domain Eukaryota; kingdom Metazoa; phylum Chordata; class Actinopteri; order Spariformes; family Sparidae; genus Pagrus; species Pagrus major. Next base: position 18,309,517 of record NC_133238.1, read on the forward strand.
CACCCAACATATACCCTTAAGATCCTTTAATGTAAGAAAAAATGATTTCAGCTCCAAACGATGTCTAACTTGAACAGAAGACTCACAAATTCACCATTAAGATCATAGGATGCCACTTTGGAGCCATTACTCTGTTCACATTATAATAAAAAGCTACCATTTCCTTAGGATCACGAAAGGTCAAAGGCTTGACTAAAAGGCAGACTTTGTGAGTGTATGACTGAGGCCTGTTCAGCCAAATGTGGGTGTATCGACTTCCTGTCACTTTTGCTGTAAAGCTTAGGTCTTCCTGAAGACTTGGACACATGACTTGTATGTCTAATCCAACAGGAAGTGACCTAAATTTGAGCCCAAAGTTCAGGAGGTAGTTTGGACCACCAACGTAGGGGCCCCAAACCACTGGGACTCAATTCAGTATCCCGCACAGATCATACAATGCAATTTTGGAGCCATTACTCTGTTCACATTATAACAAATAGCTACAATTTGCTAAAGATCACTGAAGGTCACAAGGCTTGACCAAAAAGCAGACTTTGTGAGTGTATGACTGAGGCCTGTTCAGCCGAATGTGGGTGTTAGTGTATGACTGAGGCCTGTTCAGCCAAATGTGGGTGTATCGAATTCCTGTCACTTTTGCTGTAAAGCTTAGGTCTAACTGAAGACTAGGACACATGACTTGTCTTTCTGTCCCAACAGGAAGTGACCTAAATGTGAGCCCAAAGTTCAGGAGGTCGTTTGGACCACCTTCTCAGTATATAAAGGCTATAGCACCCAACATATACCCTTAAGATCCTTTAATGTAAGAAAAAATGATTTCAGCTCCAAACGATGTCTAACTTGAACAGAAGACTCACAAATTCACCATTAAGATCATAGGATGCCACTTTGGAGCCATTACTCTGTTCACATTATAATAAAAAGCTACCATTTCCTTAGGATCACGAAAGGTCAAAGGCTTGACTAAAAGGCAGACTTTGTGAGTGTATGACTGAGGCCTGTTCAGCCAAATGTGGGTGTATCGACTTCCTGTCACTTTTGCTGTAAAGCTTAGGTCTTCCTGAAGACTTGGACACATGACTTGTATGTCTAATCCAACAGGAAGTGACCTAAATTTGAGCCCAAAGTTCAGGAGGTAGTTTGGACCACCAACGTAGGGGCCCCAAACCACTGGGACTCAATTCAGTATCCCGCACAGATCATACAATGCAATTTTGGAGCCATTACTCTGTTCACATTATAACAAATAGCTACAATTTGCTAAAGATCACTGAAGGTCACAAGGCTTGACCAAAAAGCAGACTTTGTGAGTGTATGACTGAGGCCTGTTCAGCCAAATGTGGGTGTATCGACTTCCTGTCACTTTTGCTGTAAAGCTTAGGTCTTCCTGAAGACTTGGACACATGACTTGTATGTCTAATCCAACCGGAAGTGACCTAAATTTGAGCCCAAAGTTCAGGAGGTAGTTTGGACCACCAACGTAGGGGCCCCAAACCACTGGGACTCAATTCAGTATCCCGCACAGATCATACAATGCAATTTTGGAGCCATTACTCTGTTCACATTATAACAAATAGCTACAATTTGCTAAAGATCACTGACGGTCACAAGGCTTGACCAAAAAGCAGACTTTGTGAGTGTATGACTGAGGCCTGTTCAGCCAAATGTGGGTGTATCGACTTCCTGTCACTTTTGCTGTAAAGCTTAGGTCTTCCTGAAGACTAGGACACATGACTTGTCTTTCTGTCCCAACAGGAAGTGACCTAAATGTGAGCCCAAAGTTCAGGAGGTCATTTGGACCACCTTCTCAGTATATAAAGGCTATAGCACCCAGCATCTACCCTTAAGATTCTTTAATGTAAGAAAAAATGATTTCAGCTCCAAATGCTGTCAAACTTGAACAGAAGACTCACAAATTCACCATTAAGATCATAGGATGCCACTTTGGAGCCATTACTCTGTTCACATTATAATAAAAAGCTACCATTTCCTTAGGATCACGAAAGGTCAAAGGCTTGACTAAAAAGCAGACTTTGTGAGTGTATGACTGAGGCCTGTTCAGCCAAATGTGGGTGTATCGACTTCCTGTCACTTTTGCTGTAAAGCTTAGGTCTTCCTGAAGACTTGGACACATGACTTGTATGTCTAATCCAACCGGAAGTGACCTAAATTTGAGCCCAAAGTTCAGGAGGTAGTTTGGACCACCAACGTAGGGGCCCCAAATCACTGGGACTCAATTCAGTATCCCGCACAGATCATACAATGCAATTTTGGAGCCATTACTCTGTTCACATTATAACAAATAGCTACAATTTGCTAAAGATCACTGACGGTCACAAGGCTTGACCAAAAAGCAGACTTTGTGAGTGTATGACTGAGGCCTGTTCAGCCAAATGTGGGTGTATCGACTTCCTGTCAATTTTGCTGTAAAGCTTAGGTCTTCCTGAAGACTAGGACACATGACTTGTCTTTCTGTCCCAACAGGAAGTGACCTAAATGTGAGCCCAAAGTTCAGGAGGTCGTTTGGACCACCTTCTCAGTATATAAAGGCTATAGCACCCAGCATCTACCCTTAAGATTCTTTAATGTAAGAAAAAATGATTTCAGCTCCAAATGCTGTCAAACTTGAACAGAAGACTCACAACTTCACCATTAAGATCATAGGATGCCACTTTGGAGCCATTACTCTGTTCACATTATAATAAAAAGCTACCATTTCCTTAGGATCACGAAAGGTCAAAGGCTTGACTAAAAAGCAGACTTTGTGAGTGTATGACTGAGGCCTGTTCAGCCAAATGTGGGTGTATCGACTTCCTGTCACTTTTGCTGTAAAGCTTAGGTCTTCCTGAAGACTTGGACACATGACTTGTATGTCTAATCCAACCGGAAGTGACCTAAATTTGAGCCCAAAGTTCAGGAGGTAGTTTGGACCACCAACGTAGGGGCCCCAAACCACTGGGACTCAATTCAGTATCCCGCACAGATCATACAATGCAATTTTGGAGCCATTACTCTGTTCACATTATAACAAATAGCTACAATTTGCTAAAGATCACTGACGGTCACAAGGCTTGACCAAAAAGCAGACTTTGTGAGTGTATGACTGAGGCCTGTTCAGCCAAATGTGGGTGTATCGACTTCCTGTCACTTTTGCTGTAAAGCTTAGGTCTTCCTGAAGACTAGGACACATGACTTGTCTTTCTGTCCCAACAGGAAGTGACCTAAATGTGAGCCCAAAGTTCAGGAGGTCGTTTGGACCACCTTCTCAGTATATAAAGGCTATAGCACCCAACATATACCCTTAAGATCCTTTAATGTAAGAAAAAATGATTTCAGCTCCAAACGATGTCTAACTTGAACAGAAGACTCACAAATTCACCATTAAGATCATAGGATGCCACTTTGGAGCCATTACTCTGTTCACATTATAATAAAAAGCTACCATTTCCTTAGGATCACGAAAGGTCAAAGGCTTGACTAAAAGGCAGACTTTGTGAGTGTATGACTGAGGCCTGTTCAGCCAAATGTGGGTGTATCGACTTCCTGTCACTTTTGCTGTAAAGCTTAGGTCTTCCTGAAGACTTGGACACATGACTTGTATGTCTAATCCAACAGGAAGTGACCTAAATTTGAGCCCAAAGTTCAGGAGGTAGTTTGGACCACCAACGTAGGGGCCCCGAACCACTGGGACTCAATTCAGTATCCCGCACAGATCATACAATGCAATTTTGGAGCCATTACTCTGTTCACATTATAACAAATAGCTACAATTTGCTAAAGATCACTGAAGGTCACAAGGCTTGACCAAAAAGCAGACTTTGTGAGTGTATGACTGAGGCCTGTTCAGCCAAATGTGGGTGTATCGACTTCCTGTCACTTTTGCTGTAAAGCTTAGGTCTTCCTGAAGACTTGGACACATGACTTGTATGTCTAATCCAACAGGAAGTGACCTAAATTTGAGCCCAAAGTTCAGGAGGTAGTTTGGACCACCAACGTAGGGGCCCCAAACCACTGGGACTCAATTCAGTATCCCGCACAGATCATACAATGCAATTTTGGAGCCATTACTCTGTTCACATTATAACAAATAGCTACAATTTGCTAAAGATCACTGAAGGTCACAAGGCTTGACCAAAAAGCAGACTTTGTGAGTGTATGACTGAGGCCTGTTCAGCCAAATGTGGGTGTATCGACTTGCTGTCACTTTTGCTGTAAAGCTTAGGTCTAACTGAAGACTAGGACACATGACTTGTATATCTAGTCCAACAGGAAGTGACCTAAACTTGAGCCCAAAGTTCAGGAGGTAGTTTGGACCACCAACATAGGGGCGCCAAACCACTGGGACTCAATTCAGTATCCCGCACAGATCATACAATGCAATTTTGGAGCCATTACTCTGTTCACATTATAACAAATAGCTACAATTTGCTGAGGATCACTGAAGGTCACAAGGCTTGACTAAAAAGCAGACTTTGTGAGTGTATGACTGAGGCCTGTTCAGCCGAATGTGGGTGTTAGTGTATGACTGAGGCCTGTTCAGCCAAATGTGGGTGTATCGAATTCCTGTCACTTTTGCTGTAAAGCTTAGGTCTAACTGAAGACTAGGACACATGACTTGTCTTTCTGTCCCAACAGGAAGTGACCTAAATGTGAGCCCAAAGTTCAGGAGGTCGTTTGGACCACCTTCTCAGTATATAAAGGCTATAGCACCCAACATATACCCTTAAGATCCTTTAATGTAAGAAAAAATGATTTCAGCTCCAAACGATGTCTAACTTGAACAGAAGACTCACAAATTCACCATTAAGATCATAGGATGCCACTTTGGAGCCATTACTCTGTTCACATTATAATAAAAAGCTACCATTTCCTTAGGATCACGAAAGGTCAAAGGCTTGACTAAAAGGCAGACTTTGTGAGTGTATGACTGAGGCCTGTTCAGCCAAATGTGGGTGTATCGACTTCCTGTCACTTTTGCTGTAAAGCTTAGGTCTTCCTGAAGACTTGGACACATGACTTGTATGTCTAATCCAACAGGAAGTGACCTAAATTTGAGCCCAAAGTTCAGGAGGTAGTTTGGACCACCAACGTAGGGGCCCCAAACCACTGGGACTCAATTCAGTATCCCGCACAGATCATACAATGCAATTTTGGAGCCATTACTCTGTTCACATTATAACAAATAGCTACAATTTGCTAAAGATCACTGAAGGTCACAAGGCTTGACCAAAAAGCAGACTTTGTGAGTGTATGATTGAGGCCTGTTCAGCCAAATGTGGGTGTATCGACTTCCTGTCACTTTTGCTGTAAAGCTTAGGTCTTCCTGAAGACTTGGACACATGACTTGTATGTCTAATCCAACCGGAAGTGACCTAAATTTGAGCCCAAAGTTCAGGAGGTAGTTTGGACCACCAACGTAGGGGCCCCAAACCACTGGGACTCAATTCAGTATCCCGCACAGATCATACAATGCAATTTTGGAGCCATTACTCTGTTCACATTATAACAAATAGCTACAATTTGCTAAAGATCACTGACGGTCACAAGGCTTGACCAAAAAGCAGACTTTGTGAGTGTATGACTGAGGCCTGTTCAGCCAAATGTGGGTGTATCGACTTCCTGTCACTTTTGCTGTAAAGCTTAGGTCTTCCTGAAGACTAGGACACATGACTTGTCTTTCTGTCCCAACAGGAAGTGACCTAAATGTGAGCCCAAAGTTCAGGAGGTCGTTTGGACCACCTTCTCAGTATATAAAGGCTATAGCACCCAGCATCTACCCTTAAGATTCTTTAATGTAAGAAAAAATGATTTCAGCTCCAAATGCTGTCAAACTTGAACAGAAGACTCACAAATTCACCATTAAGATCATAGGATGCCACTTTGGAGCCATTACTCTGTTCACATTATAATAAAAAGCTACCATTTCCTTAGGATCACGAAAGGTCAAAGGCTTGACTAAAAAGCAGACTTTGTGAGTGTATGACTGAGGCCTGTTCAGCCAAATGTGGGTGTATCGACTTCCTGTCACTTTTGCTGTAAAGCTTAGGTCTTCCTGAAGACTTGGACACATGACTTGTATGTCTAATCCAACCGGAAGTGACCTAAATTTGAGCCCAAAGTTCAGGAGGTAGTTTGGACCACCAACGTAGGGGCCCCAAACCACTGGGACTCAATTCAGTATCCCGCACAGATCATACAATGCAATTTTGGAGCCATTACTCTGTTCACATTATAACAAATAGCTACAATTTGCTAAAGATCACTGAAGGTCACAAGGCTTGACCAAAAAGCAGACTTTGTGAGTGTATGACTGAGGCCTGTTCAGCCAAATGTGGGTGTATCGACTTCCTGTCACTTTTGCTGTAAAGCTTAGGTCTTCCTGAAGACTTGGACACATGATTTGTATGTCTAATCCAACCGGAAGTGACCTAAATTTGAGCCCAAAGTTCAGGAGGTAGTTTGGACCACCAACGTAGGGGCCCCAAACCACTGGGACTCAATTCAGTATCCCGCACAGATCATACAATGCAATTTTGGAGCCATTACTCTGTTCACATTATAACAAATAGCTACAATTTGCTAAAGATCACTGACGGTCACAAGGCTTGACCAAAAAGCAGACTTTGTGAGTGTATGACTGAGGCCTGTTCAGCCAAATGTGGGTGTATCGACTTCCTGTCAATTTTGCTGTAAAGCTTAGGTCTTCCTGAAGACTAGGACACATGACTTGTCTTTCTGTCCCAACAGGAAGTGACCTAAATGTGAGCCCAAAGTTCAGGAGGTCGTTTGGACCACCTTCTCAGTATATAAAGGCTATAGCACCCAGCATCTACCCTTAAGATTCTTTAATGTAAGAAAAAATGATTTCAGCTCCAAATGCTGTCAAACTTGAACAGAAGACTCACAACTTCACCATTAAGATCATAGGATGCCACTTTGGAGCCATTACTCTGTTCACATTATAATAAAAAGCTACCATTTCCTTAGGATCACGAAAGGTCAAAGGCTTGACTAAAAAGCAGACTTTGTGAGTGTATGACTGAGGCCTGTTCAGCCAAATGTGGGTGTATCGACTTCCTGTCACTTTTGCTGTAAAGCTTAGGTCTTCCTGAAGACTTGGACACATGACTTGTATGTCTAATCCAACCGGAAGTGACCTAAATTTGAGCCCAAAGTTCAGGAGGTAGTTTGGACCACCAACGTAGGGGCCCCAAACCACTGGGACTCAATTCAGTATCCCGCACAGATCATACAATGCAATTTTGGAGCCATTACTCTGTTCACATTATAACAAATAGCTACAATTTGCTAAAGATCACTGACGGTCACAAGGCTTGACCAAAAAGCAGACTTTGTGAGTGTATGAATGAGGCCTGTTCAGCCAAAAGTGGGTGTATCGACTTCCTGTCACTTTTGCTGTAAAGCTTAGGTCTTCCTGAAGACTAGGACACATGACTTGTCTTTCTGTCCCAACAGGAAGTGACCTAAATGTGAGCCCAAAGTTCAGGAGGTCGTTTGGACCACCTTCTCAGTATATAAAGGCTATAGCACCCAACATATACCCTTAAGATCCTTTAATGTAAGAAAAAATGATTTCAGCTCCAAACGATGTCTAACTTGAACAGAAGACTCACAAATTCACCATTAAGATCATAGGATGCCACTTTTGAGCCATTACTCTGTTCACATTATAATAAAAAGCTACCATTTCCTTAGGATCACGAAAGGTCAAAGGCTTGACTAAAAGGCAGACTTTGTGAGTGTATGACTGAGGCCTGTTCAGCCAAATGTGGGTGTATTGACTTCCTGTCACTTTTGCTGTAAAGCTTAGGTCTTCCTGAAGACTTGGACACATGACTTGTATGTCTAATCCAACAGGAAGTGACCTAAATTTGAGCCCAAAGTTCAGGAGGTAGTTTGGACCACCAACGTAGGGGCCCCAAACCACTGGGACTCAATTCAGTATCCCGCACAGATCATACAATGCAATTTTGGAGCCATTACTCTGTTCACATTATAACAAATAGCTACAATTTGCTAAAGATCACTGAAGGTCACAAGGCTTGACCAAAAAGCAGACTTTGTGAGTGTATGACTGAGGCCTGTTCAGCCAAATGTGGGTGTATCGACTTCCTGTCACTTTTGCTGTAAAGCTTAGGTCTTCCTGAAGACTAGGACACATGACTTGTCTTTCTGTCCCAACAGGAAGTGACCTAAATGTGAGCCCAAAGTTCAGGAGGTCGTTTGGACCACCTTCTCAGTATATAAAGGCTATAGCACCCAGCATCTACCCTTAAGATTCTTTAATGTAAGAAAAAATGATTTCAGCTCCAAATGCTGTCAAACTTGAACAGAAGACTCACAACTTCACCATTAAGATCATAGGATGCCACTTTGGAGCCATTACTCTGTTCACATTATAATAAAAAGCTACCATTTCCTTAGGATCACGAAAGGTCAAAGGCTTGACTAAAAAGCAGACTTTGTGAGTGTATGACTGAGGCCTGTTCAGCCAAATGTGGGTGTATCGACTTCCTGTCACTTTTGCTGTAAAGCTTAGGTCTTCCTGAAGACTTGGACACATGACTTGTATGTCTAATCCAACCGGAAGTGACCTAAATTTGAGCCCAAAGTTCAGGAGGTAGTTTGGACCACCAACGTAGGGGCCCCAAACCACTGGGACTCAATTCAGTATCCCGCACAGATCATACAATGCAATTTTGGAGCCATTACTCTGTTCACATTATAACAAATAGCTACAATTTGCTAAAGATCACTGACGGTCACAAGGCTTGACCAAAAAGCAGACTTTGTGAGTGTATGAATGAGGCCTGTTCAGCCAAAAGTGGGTGTATCGACTTCCTGTCACTTTTGCTGTAAAGCTTAGGTCTTCCTGAAGACTAGGACACATGACTTGTCTTTCTGTCCCAACAGGAAGTGACCTAAATGTGAGCCCAAAGTTCAGGAGGTCGTTTGGACCACCTTCTCAGTATATAAAGGCTATAGCACCCAACATATACCCTTAAGATCCTTTAATGTAAGAAAAAATGATTTCAGCTCCAAACGATGTCTAACTTGAACAGAAGACTCACAAATTCACCATTAAGATCATAGGATGCCACTTTTGAGCCATTACTCTGTTCACATTATAATAAAAAGCTACCATTTCCTTAGGATCACGAAAGGTCAAAGGCTTGACTAAAAGGCAGACTTTGTGAGTGTATGACTGAGGCCTGTTCAGCCAAATGTGGGTGTATTGACTTCCTGTCACTTTTGCTGTAAAGCTTAGGTCTTCCTGAAGACTTGGACACATGACTTGTATGTCTAATCCAACAGGAAGTGACCTAAATTTGAGCCCAAAGTTCAGGAGGTAGTTTGGACCACCAACGTAGGGGCCCCAAACCACTGGGACTCAATTCAGTATCCCGCACAGATCATACAATGCAATTTTGGAGCCATTACTCTGTTCACATTATAACAAATAGCTACAATTTGCTAAAGATCACTGAAGGTCACAAGGCTTGACCAAAAAGCAGACTTTGTGAGTGTATGACTGAGGCCTGTTCAGCCAAATGTGGGTGTATCGACTTCCTGTCACTTTTGCTGTAAAGCTTAGGTCTTCCTGAAGACTTGGACACATGACTTGTATGTCTAATCCAACAGGAAGTGACCTAAATTTGAGCCCAAAGTTCAGGAGGTAGTTTGGACCACCAACGTAGGGGCCCCAAACCACTGGGACTCAATTCAGTATCCCGCACAGATCATACAATGCAATTTTGGAGCCATTACTCTGTTCACATTATAACAAATAGCTACAATTTGCTAAAGATCACTGAAGGTCACAAGGCTTGACCAAAAAGCAGACTTTGTGAGTGTATGACTGAGGCCTGTTCAGCCAAATGTGGGTGTATCGACTTGCTGTCACTTTTGCTGTAAAGCTTAGGTCTAACTGAAGACTAGGACACATGACTTGTATATCTAGTCCAACAGGAAGTGACCTAAACTTGAGCCCAAAGTTCAGGAGGTAGTTTGGACCACCAACATAGGGGCGCCAAACCACTGGGACTCAATTCAGTATCCCGCACAGATCATACAATGCAATTTTGGAGCCATTACTCTGTTCACATTATAACAAATAGCTACAATTTGCTGAGGATCACTGAAGGTCACAAGGCTTGACTAAAAAGCAGACTTTGTGAGTGTATGACTGAGGCCTGTTCAGCCGAATGTGGGTGTTAGTGTATGACTGAGGCCTGTTCAGCCAAATGTGGGTGTATCGAATTCCTGTCACTTTTGCTGTAAAGCTTAGGTCTAACTGAAGACTAGGACACATGACTTGTCTTTCTGTCCCAACAGGAAGTGACCTAAATGTGAGCCCAAAGTTCAGGAGGTCGTTTGGACCACCTTCTCAGTATATAAAGGCTATAGCACCCAACATATACCCTTAAGATCCTTTAATGTAAGAAAAAATGATTTCAGCTCCAAACGATGTCTAACTTGAACAGAAGACTCACAAATTCACCATTAAGATCATAGGATGCCACTTTGGAGCCATTACTCTGTTCACATTATAATAAAAAGCTACCATTTCCTTAGGATCACGAAAGGTCAAAGGCTTGACTAAAAGGCAGACTTTGTGAGTGTATGACTGAGGCCTGTTCAGCCAAATGTGGGTGTATCGACTTCCTGTCACTTTTGCTGTAAAGCTTAGGTCTTCCTGAAGACTTGGACACATGACTTGTATGTCTAATCCAACAGGAAGTGACCTAAATTTGAGCCCAAAGTTCAGGAGGTAGTTTGGACCACCAACGTAGGGGCCCCAAACCACTGGGACTCAATTCAGTATCCCGCACAGATCATACAATGCAATTTTGGAGCCATTACTCTGTTCACATTATAACAAATAGCTACAATTTGCTAAAGATCACTGAAGGTCACAAGGCTTGACCAAAAAGCAGACTTTGTGAGTGTATGACTGAGGCCTGTTCAGCCAAATGTGGGTGTATCGACTTCCTGTCACTTTTGCTGTAAAGCTTAGGTCTTCCTGAAGACTTGGACACATGACTTGTATGTCTAATCCAACCGGAAGTGACCTAAATTTGAGCCCAAAGTTCAGGAGGTAGTTTGGACCACCAACGTAGGGGCCCCAAACCACTGGGACTCAATTCAGTATCCCGCACAGATCATACAATGCAATTTTGGAGCCATTACTCTGTTCACATTATAACAAATAGCTACAATTTGCTAAAGATCACTGAAGGTCACAAGGCTTGACCAAAAAGCAGACTTTGTGAGTGTATGACTGAGGCCTGTTCAGCCAAATGTGGGTGTATCGACTTCCTGTCACTTTTGCTGTAAAGCTTAGGTCTTCCTGAAGACTTGGACACATGACTTGTATGTCTAATCCAACCGGAAGTGACCTAAATTTGAGCCCAAAGTTCAGGAGGTAGTTTGGACCACCAACGTAGGGGCCCCAAACCACTGGGACTCAATTCAGTATCCCGCACAGATCATACAATGCAATTTTGGAGCCATTACTCTGTTCACATTATAACAAATAGCTACAATTTGCTAAAGATCACTGAAGGTCACAAGGCTTGACCAAAAAGCAGACTTTGTGAGTGTATGACTGAGGCCTGTTCAGCCAAATGTGGGTGTATCGAATTCCTGTCACTTTTGCTGTAAAGCTTAGGTCTAACTGAAGACTAGGACACATGACTTGTCTTTCTGTCCCAACAGGAAGTGACCTAAATGTGAGCCCAAAGTTCAGGAGGTCGTTTGGACCACCTTCTCAGTATATAAAGGCTATAGCACCCAACATCTACCCTTAAGATTCTTTAATGTAAGAAAAAATGATTTCAGCTCCAAATGCTGTCTAACTTGAACAGAAGACTCACAAATTCACCATTAAGATCATAGGATGCCACTTTGGAGCCATTACTCTGTTCACATTATAATAAAAAGCTACCATTTCCTAAGGATCACAAAAGGTCAAAGGCTTGACTAAAAGGCAGACTTTGTGAGTGTATGACTAAGGCCTGTTCAGCCAAATGTGGGTGTATCGACTTCCTGTCACTTTTGCTGTAAAGCTTAGGTCTTCCTGAAGACTTGGACACATGACTTGTATGTCTAATCCAACAGGAAGTGACCTAAATTTGAGCCCAAAGTTCAGGAGGTAGTTTGGACCACCAACGTAGGGGCCCCAAACCACTGGGACTCAATTCAGTATCCCGCACAGATCATACAATGCAATTTTGGAGCCATTACTCTGTTCACATTATAACAAATAGCTACAATTTGCTAAAGATCACTGAAGGTCACAAGGC